>NC_080057.1:22811646-22946646 GCF_026212465.1 Amaranthus tricolor | reverse complement strand
CTAGTGTCTTAGCAATATGCTTTTCTTGCTTATTTTTTTCCTCTCTGTCAAAAGATTTGCAGTATAAATTGGTGTTTAACAATGTGAAGTGGGAATGAACAAGTTAAATATGTGAACGTGAACTACAGCAAAAGTAAGAGGCTGAAACAAAATTAGAATTATAGCACATTATAATATGAGATGAACTATAAAGAAAATTATTGTAACTCTTGTGGGCTAGAGGAAGTAGTTTTTATGTTATTTAATGTACTGTTTTAATCATTAATATTTGTAACTATGCATGATTAAAAATTATAAGAATTTTTATATTATCAAAACAGGAAAAATTACCATGATTAATTCAAACTTTTACTAATTTCCTACGATATCATCTTAGGGCTTACAACGGATTAGGCATAGTTCAGAGTTAGACTCAAAATATTGATTAAGCTTGGTTTAGGATGATAGTCAATTTAGTATTAGCTCGATTTCTTGTCTGAGTTAAACTCATGCAAACTTGATTGAGTTGAGTTTATGTAGGCTCGAGCTTTAGGGCCAACCCATTGACCATCTTGATGAGGATAAAATGTTGATCAAGTAAGATGCAACTATAGCTTACTTGTGCAAGTCTTTGGAGTATTCGGCAAATGCGCTGTTGGCAGATTGAATATTGATATTAGATGGTTTAGTTATATTTTTTGATTAATATCACCCGTTAAATAAATAATATTGACTTTTTTTGTTAGCTGCTAAGTCATATTTATATCATCCATTAAAAAGAGATATTTAATAAAAATTATTTGATTGCCTCATGTATGATAACTCAATGAAAAAACCGCAAAAAAGTTTTATTTTTTATTTTTTTATTTTCGGTCATATATTTTTTTAATTGGCTCAAAAATTATTTACCAATTATAATTCTTTTAATTATCCGACCAACTAAAAAATAAAATTCTACCGTCAACTATATTTTTAAAATATGGTGTAATGACAATAGCGGAAAAGTGATGTAAATTTAATTGCATTATTAATTTCAGTTTATATAAAATAATTATAATTATTCTAAAGTCTATATTTTTTTTTTCTTGGAAGAGGTGGAGGCTAATTTAAAATCTTCAATTGCCTTTGAAGAGTTAAAATATAAAATAAGGTCAACGTCAACGTAAAATTTATTCGTATATATCATCAACTATTAAATTATATAATGATGCTGAAATTATTTATTATGTATGAATATATACATTTGCAGTCATTTGGAGCGGCTCCAGAAGATGGAAAAGTCAAACTTTTTGGTATGCCATCTAGCCTAGCCAAACATTGTTGACTTTCACTAATTGATGATTATTCATATTTTCTGTAAATGACTTTTTCATCGAATTTTTAGTTGGTTTTGATATTTATTTTTTTGGCCGTTTAATTGATCAAAACAACCACAAAAATATTTAGCTAATACAAATTCTTTTTTAAAATAGTTTTATTGTGAGACAATCATTAATTGGGTCAACGAGTCTAACTACATTACATAAACTTCACTTTAATTCTCACATAAAATATTAAGTTTTAGTTGTTTAATGTTTAATTAGTCATTTTAAAGTTTAAAAAATTCACACTTTAGATATCCAAATACTTAATTTTTATTATCTCAAAAAAAAAAAATACTTACTTTTTATTTTTTTCATTTTTATAAATCTATCTTAAAGTGAGACAGCCTTATACTAGAGTTGTTCTTTAGTAAATGGTTTTTAAGTTTCTCGAAAAAATCAAGACTACTAAATTAGTTTTTTTTCATTGGCTAATGACTTTTTATCCATTTTGTCTATGATAAATTGTCAATAGTTAACAACCAACAATCAATTTTTACGAAACACCTTCATAACAAATGACTTAAATAACTAACTTTTCAACTAGCAAATTATTCTATATTTTTCAGCTGGCCAAACTAGCTAACAAGCATCTTCAACCACCAATTTAATTCATGTAATGCAGTGAGATATGACTTTAAATATTAAGGGGTTTTAAATATTAATCTGCGTTAATTT
Organism: Amaranthus tricolor; assembly: GCF_026212465.1. Lineage (NCBI taxonomy): Eukaryota > Viridiplantae > Streptophyta > Magnoliopsida > Caryophyllales > Amaranthaceae > Amaranthus > Amaranthus tricolor. The sequence goes on along the minus strand of NC_080057.1, from coordinate 22,944,628 downwards.
ACAATTACTTTATTATCTTTAGTTTGATTACTTATTTTTGCTCCACATATGATTCTAATGTTTGTCGGTTGGTATTTTATACAACTTGAAATAAAGTGATAAAACTTTATTTACGTTGTGGCTTTCTCACTCTAGATTTCCTCAATTTTGTCAAATCATATAATACAATAGCTTAGAATGAGTATTTATATGTTTACTATACAAAGAAAATGATTTGATTACATTCCGTTCAAAGCATATTTATAGGCAGCCATATTACTCCCTCAGTATTACTCCCTCCTATTCAGCTTACGTGTCTCATTTTCTTTTATGGTCAAGTCATTTTAATTGTCTCATTTATATTTTTATTATGGGTTTTTAACTTTTATGCCCTTAGTAGCTTTATCCTATTTTCAATTATACCCTCCATTACCCATATTAATTTTCCTCCCTTACATTAAAAACCCATAATACCACTCTCTTTCCTATCCTTAAGGTCCCACTTTTGACTCTCCTTAAAACCTGTGAAAAGTCAAATGGAACTCTTAAGGTGAATAGGTGGGAGTATATTTTTAGTCTGAGCCAAGTTTTTAGCTTTAGATCCCATATTTACTCCTTACCACTTATATATTCTCTAATCTATGTATTAGTTCTCGCAAACACTCAAATGCTCTATCGATATAATTCATAAGAAACTAAAGAAACTTCTAGCGAAAATAAAATTTGCGGAGAAAATATTGCAAATGTTAAAAAAATAATCTTTATTAATTATTAATTATAACACAACATCCAATCATAATTGGAAAAACTAATACAACAATAACAAACTTTGTGTACAAGTCGTACTTATTTAATTTTTTAGTATGACAAACCTCAATACAGTTCACGAACACAAAAATTATAGAAAAATAAAAGACATATCTTGCATTTACGCAAGAGTCTACTTCCAAAAATCAACCCGTAAACCTTTCAATCACACAACAACACTTATACCCAAGCATCATAAAAACACAAACATAGAAATCATACTTGATTCCCCCGTTCCATTATATTTATATCTGATATGTAACATTATCCCACACAGCAATATGTTACTATCAGGTACAGGTATTTCAAAACGGAGGTAATATATATATATATATATATATGATCTCTATTGTTCCAAAAACTCTTTCTTCATGGCCATACACTTTTGCCAAGAAGGCCTAGCCAAAATTTCCTCACGCCAAGCATTGACATGAGGGCGTTCCTCGAACATCTTCTTAATTTTGGTACCACTCAATGTTTGCAAGGCGGGCATGTGATGAACATCTCCTAGACTAAAAGTATCACCTGCTACGTACTTATTCTTCGACAAATACGCTTCGTATATGTCAAGGACCTTTGCGAATTTAGGCTCGTATTCATTTACTATTGCATCGTCACAAGCCAAGCCCATGTAACCCTTGTAAGCAAGCTCCATTGCTAGTTTAATGGCGATCGACTCGAATTGGTGAGCTTCGATTTCCATAGCTACCGTTAGATGTGCCATTTGTTTATTGTCTTTGAAGATAAGAGGTGTTCCTTGGCCTTCATAAGTATATGCTATGTATCTTGTTATTGCCCTTGATTCTATTAAATTGAGACAAAAAATTGAAATCAATGTATGAAAAATTAGATATTATGGAAAAACTTTACGTTAAGATGTGATAATTCGTCATATAATTACTCCATGAACCCATTAGTGTGGATATAACTATGGGCACTAGTAGGTTCGGGCACACAAACCACGGGCAATTAGTGCTGACTTGCATATACACTCGATAAGGTTACTCTTTTCTAAAGCTATATGATATTAGGATGATAACCCACCAAACATTATGTGTAAGTTCACACCCCACTATTTTAATTATGTGGGATATTCCTCACATGTGACGTATTTTCAAGACCGTATTATACAGTGTCTAAGTAATTATTTCAACGAAATACTTAATTGTTCAAAAATTGACTGCACTTTGAAATATAAAGCACCCAAATACGGCCCCTATATGATGGGCTTTCTCTAGAGACGGTCTCTCACAAGAGTAGTTAAAATTAACACAAATTGTTGTGAGAGAAGGTCTTTCCGAGAGACGCATTACATATATGGGTTAAATAGCCCAATTAATACAATTTAAAAAGGAAATAAGAATGTGAGCTTCATGTTTTGAGATCGTTTATCTGAGAGACGGTCTTTTACTAGAGTAGCTACTAAGTCTATACTATACTTTTACTGGCTTTTGTCTTTGAATGGAATATTAAAAAAAAAAAAATTGTTGTTGAAGTTTTTTATTAGCCGCCATTTTTTTTTTGTAATATTAGTATGACGATTTCAAATGAAATCTACTCTTAACATTATGCTAATTATTGTAGGAGTTAAGAGAAATAAAACAATGACAATTATAATTGTGATTTAGTAAATTAATTAAAAATTTAAATTGATAGTTAAAATTCGAGAATAAAATACTCTTTAGATGCTCTATGAAATTCGATACAGTATAGGTAGTTTAGAGAAATGAAATTAAATCATACCAATCAATTTGAGATCTCCTTCTTGGAAAACAGGGACTTGACCAAACGGCTGAAATTTTACATAAATTAAAGGATGAGTAAAGATACTTATATTATATCAGTAAATTACAAATTAACTAAAATCATAACAAAAAAAATAAGTATAAAATTATATTATATAAATTTTTTCATATTGTCGATTATGTTTGAAATATTATTACATATAGAGAGGGAAATATCGAACATAAATTTTCATGGATATAAAGATGTTAGGATTTTCTTAAATTCATGCCAATATATAAAATTTCAATACATATTTCTATTTTTTTAATATAATTTTCTATATAATGAACCATTTATAAATTATTAGTTGCAAAGTTTAATATCTAATCAGTAAGTACAATTATTGTAACCATGTCACTCAATTCTGGTCACTAGCATTATAAATGATCCGCTAAATTCATTGTATAACCTTCAACTCTTGTTAATCAAACCCTTTAACCCAAGTTAAAACCAACTACCCCTTCCATTAATAAAACTTGCTAGATTCATCGTGTTATATAAATTTCAATACATATAAATTTTTAAATTTTTAATAAAAGAGTATTTTACAGATATCAAGACTTAAATATACTAAAAATATGTAAAAAATAAAAAAATTAAATATAACAGTCAACAGACATTATGAAACAGAGGGAGTAATAACAAATACTTACATTGAGGGAGAGAAAAGATGGTTCCTTTTGTTGGTGTTTCCTCAAGTCAACAATAACCAATTCATAATCAAGGTTCTTCTCATGAGCAGCGGCCAATACACGCTGGGTACATCCAGATATGGGCATTCCATAAATCTTAATCCCCATAATTATAGCTTAATTAGTATAAATAATGATGATTAATTAAGAAAATAAATAGATTAGATAGATGGAAATTAAAGAGACTATTGGTTGTGATCTTTTAAGAACCCCAAATTAAACTATTTATAGTAGGTGTTAAGTATCAACTACCATGTCTAAAAATTTCAATTACTATCATAGAAGACCAAGTAGAATTTTCGAATAACATCACATGTGCATTGACTTTTAATATTTGTTTTTGCATCTTTTCTAATTTGACGGTTTACTTTGAATTCAACTCTATTGGGTTTGAATAATGGGGATTAAGGGTTTGAACAATTATTTTCATGGATTATCATGTTCATAGAAATGGGTCCCTTAGAAATTAAAACCCTAATAAATAATATAATACTTTTTTTATTGTTGATATTTTGACTAGTTTATAAAAAAAACGCTAATAACTCATATTACTAAGCCAAAAATGTAAATTATATTTAGATTTAATTCAAGTTAATATCAACATTTTATATAAAAATAAGAAAAAATTGTCCTTAATAATTGCTATGAATAATCCCTATTATCGATTATTTCTAAATAATCAGCTTTTGTATTTTTTGTCGATAGCATCCCTTGTCACATTTTAACCAACTACACTGTAGGCACTTGTCATCAAAGAGGAGTAGGGTTAGACAAACGAATTAGCATAGAGAGGAAAAAGAAGTGAGTGTAATTGTTAATAAATACTTATAGTAGCCGGTTAAAATATAACAAGGAATACTGCCAGTAAAAAATATACAAATATAATTATTTAGAATTAATCGAAAGTGAGATTACTCAAGGAGCAATAAGCAATAGATAGAATTAATCAAGAATTTTTCATAAAAATAAATTTTTTGACCCTGAAAAATGTGGGCCATGGACAATAATATGCTTTAATTTGCCGTTGCTGATGTACGACCATAATGATTAATTTAATTTATGATGATGTAGTAAGTAGAATAGAGTTAGAATTTTCTACTAGTTGATTACAAATTATTTCGAAGTTAGTTATTGAAATCATCAAATGTTTATAAAGGCTTATTTGGTGAAAATAATTTTTTTTAGAGATGGTGAAAATATCTACTTAGGTCCAATCCTATAAAAAGTAAAAGGGTCTGTATTTCAAGCACATTTAAAAAAAAAGAAAAATAACATTTTAATATTTAATACTCCAGTTAGGGGCCTATACTTAGTAATTAGGATCTCATAATTAATGTTTCGCTCCTAACCTCTCAAATCTCAGGATCACCCTAGAACCACTACGAACTTGACTAGTGCAAGACTGCAAGAGATAGGTTCAATAAAGAATACATGTAGGTTAATAAAGAACAAAATAAACTTTGATATTATATTATATCTTTATCTTAGGAAATATTATATTAGAACATTTTCTCTTTATTTTAGGAATTTAAGATATTTTGTTATTTTGTTTCTATGTTTAAGTTATTGATTCTTTGTATAAATAAGTGCGTTTTTCTCTAATTATAAATAAAAAAACTAAATATTCAAAATCCAAACCTTAATCTACTTTATTTTTCGGATTATTAATTTCTTCAATACACTCTTGTGGCACAAAACAACTAAAGGTGTTTGAGAAAGAATTGGATGAAATTTATGGTCAATCTTCTTGGGCACAACTATAGCGAAAGATGTTGCAAGAATAGAAAGCACTAATAAATATGGAGAAAAAGTTGTTGAGTATTAGAATATAATAATATATTGTTAGAATATTATTTATTTTCATATTTACATTATAATTGTATTTTTAAATTCTAAAAGACATAAAAGTAAACAATATTCTAATAAGATATTATTATAATAGAGATTTATAAGGAGGATTGAGATATATATTTTGTAGAAAGAACTAATCCAAATTTCTGACGTAATGTTATGTTATTACTTTGTACTTCCTATCACTACAAAAAATATGAGCATTACAATGCTTATTACATATAGCTTTTAGACGCTTTCTCACCCCTTTTTTTCAATGCTTCAATGTGTTGAAAACTATTTGTATTATCCACGTTTTTTTTGAGTTTTTTGACGCTTATTGTAAAAAAGTTAGGCTTTTCCCACTATTAAAGTGTTGAAAATGCTACAAGTTTCTGACGCTTTTAAGAGTTGAAAATGCTACAAGTTTTCAACACTTTCAATACTTAAAAAAGTATGATTTGTATGCGAATGATATCATTATATAGATGGTCCATCAAACTCATAGCTATTAGTTTGCAACACTTCAAAGAAACAAATGAAAATGTCCTACTTTTAAAATTGTCTTAAGCAAAATTAAGGAGTTTATTACATTATCAAATGATATCCATATATCCATTTTACAAAATATCAAAACTATAAAGGCTTGAATCATCTCAAATGTAGCTTAAATTATTACACATGCTTCCTATAAACGTTCAAAGATGCTGTCGTATATCAAGTACTCAAATCGAACTCCATCTCATTCTCGATTCACAATGAAAAGAGTTTGATCTCCTTCTATGATTTTGTAGTACCTGCATACATTTAGGTTCTTTATGATACAAACATAAATTTGGTCTCCAACAGCAAAGCAAAAAAACAGTAGGTAGAAGGTAACACAACACCAATACTAACCCATATAAGATGTCCCAAAAGTAAGACTATCTCATACTTTATGATACAAACATAAAAATGGCCTGGATTGTTTTTGTATTGATAAAAATGGCTAACAATGGGCCACATAAAAATGGCTTAACTCCCTCCATGATCTTCACAGAGGAGGGCAAGAAAACCACTTCTAACAATTGACCCCAACTTGTACAGTAGAAGCTACATAACATGCTCTTTAATCCAAAAATTATCGATCCATCGATTATAAACAAGTTGAAAACCTTTTGATTTGCAGCTGAAGCTAGAGCGAGAATCAGGAAGGGTGTTTACAGGATGGAAAGAAGGGAAAGTGATGTTTGCACCGACTTATAAGTACACTCAAAATTCAGACATGTATGCAGGAGATACAGCTAAAAACAAGAAGAAAAGGCGTACACCAGCATGGTGTGACAGGATATTATGGCATGGACATGGAATTCAACAATCACATTACAATGATAAACATTCAATTTTGTTAGCTATTAACAATCATTACATACATGTAGAAGGGGATTAAGAAAAAAAAAGTCTTGTATTAATGACAATAATACTAATCAAAACAAAATACAAAAAGGTAATCAATTTATATTATCAAAACTAGTCAGCAACCAAGCTAAATGGCAATAAATTCACCAATTTCAAAAGAAAAACAAGTTTAACATTTTGTTTTTCTAATCTATAGATCTTCAGACCACAGTAAAGAGGTGATGCATCAGTTTTTGCATATTATTAACAATTTTTGCATAAATTCACCCGAATTTCATCGTAGTCTATAATCGCAGACTTACAAACACTCAACATAATTTAAATTGTTGAATAAATTGAAAACATGTTTACCTAAAATTCAAGAAATTGAATAAATTGTAGAGATAATCGGGTGATTCCAACTGACGCTTACCAACAAAAATTGAAATCGCTGAAGAAATGTTATTGACTATCAATTTCACGCGTACAGTACTTTAGCAGCAAATTGAACTCACGCTTACCTACAAAAATTGAACTCACACTTACCTACAAATTCTCCAGTGATAGAAAATTGAAGTAATTAAAATTGTTGAACTAATTAAAAAGAAAAAATGTAGTCGCTGAAGTAATCGAAGTAAATTTGAAGTAATGGAAGAGGTTGAGAAGAAATCGTTTACCTAAATTTGAAGCAATCGCTGAACAAAGTTACGGAGAAGATAAAGAAGTAATTGCTGATATTTTCGAATTCTCTACAATTACGTGATGAAATCGCTGAAAAAATCTTTGATTTGCACTTGACTGAGAAGAAATCAAGATTGAAGAGAAAACTTGCTATCACTGTAGAAGATCGAAGATCGAAGATCGAAGAATCGGTGTTTTGCTATCACTAGAGAATTTGTGCTGGTTGACGTTTGAAATTCCTCCAACTTGCTATCACTAGAGAATGGGTTATGAAGAATGCTTAACTTTGCCTAATCTGAACATTATAATGGCTTAGTAGAAACTTTTATTAAGATAACTTCTAAATAAAAGCTTGTGAGGAATGACGTTTGTCAACAAATTATAATGACTTTTATATATATTTTTTTTCTTTTTTAACACTTAGTATAAAGAATTTATCAATTTTATTATGTGTGTTAAAAAAACCGTTTAAAAGATCCATCTCCATTTTCAACAGATTATATTGTATGTAAATACGAGTGTTGAAAAAGTCAATATTTTGTTGTAGTGTATGTTATATAAGAGAATAATTAAAATCCATTCCAGGCCAAGCACTAACCTATGAATTTATGATCTCTCATCTCTTAACTCGTGCAAAAAAAAAGTATAAACTCTGTTTGGTTATTATTAATACTAAATCCATAATAATGAAATTTTAATTATAAAAATTATTTTTTTATAATTTTTCATATTTTAATAATTCTACTTCTCCAAATAGTAATAAATTGGAATAAATATAATTTTTGAACAAAATAAAATGGTTAAAATTGAACAAGCATATATGACCATCAAGGCATCAAACTTGTCGGGACATTTTTCTACTAAAATTAATTTATTAACATTCATTCCATTTAATATCGACAAACAAACCGACAGTATTGGATAGTAGAAGTGGGCGGCACATACAAAAAAGACTATGACTCTGTTTGGTTATTGTTAATACTAAATCTATGGTGATGGAACGTTAATCATGAAACATGTCATGGTATCATTTATCTAATTTACTTATTTATTTAAATTGTTAATGTCATATTACCTTAATACCCTTTGACCTTTTGGATTGACCTTGACTTTTAGTTAATGGACTTTTCCTGAATTCTCCAAACTCCTTAGCTGGCCCATGAGCAAGTGACCCACAAAATACCTTCACTTCTCCCAGGAAAGTAACCTCTAGGTTGACCCAACTTCCCATCTATCCCCATAATGCATGGTTCTCCTTCTTCCAAGGCTGATAACTGCCCATTACCCCCATGATAGTCCACCTCTTCTCAGAAATAACTTCCTTCTTCGCCACTATAAATAGAGGCCAACATCAGAAGGGAAGGGATCATCTGAAAATAATCCTCTTAGTATCCTTACTCACACTCCATTTCACTAGCCTACCAAGACATAAGCAATATCAACCTCAGTATCTTAATTCTTGCATTCAGTTTACAATCGTCCATTCAATCATCTCATATCATCGTTCTAACTTGAGCGTCGGAGGGGTTTTCCGAGAGATCACCCCCGGACAAGGCTAACACGTTGTGTTGCAGGAATTCAGGTCACTCCTTTTCACGAAGCGTCGTTCCTGATAACGCTTCCACTTACGGTATTTCAAGTGTTTTCCACTTCCTTGTTGACCGAAACAAAACAAATCTTTTTGACAATTTTTCATTAACTTATAATTCTACCATTGAAATGTATATAATTTTGTGAACAAAGTGAGATAGTTAAAATAGAACAAGTATGCACGAGTCCATGACCATCAAACTTGTTAAGACATTTTCAACCAAAAATTACACAAAATCATAATTACCATTCTCACTGTTTATTGCCAACAATCAAACGGACTGTAATAGATAACATACATTACAACTTTTAAAGAGGCATTATTCAAATAGAAAGTAAAACAACACAACATGGTTCATGACATTACAACATATGCAAAAACTAATGACCAATACTATGACTTAATAAGGTTCCAAACCATGCTACTCGGCAGAATTCACTTAATATGATGATGATGATACTAAAAGCACTACAGTTGCTTCTGCAAACTCAAAGCCTTATCCCAAGCAGGCCTAGCTAAGACACCCTTCAGCGGAATTTACTGGATATGATGGTGATACAGAAAGCACTAAATTTGCTTCTGCAATGCCAAAGCCTTTTCCCACGCAGGTCTAGCTAAGATATCCTTACACCATTGACACACATAAGGCCTTTCCTCAAACAACTTGCTAATTTGAGTACCCATCAAGCTTTGTAAACCAGGCAAGTGATGCAGATCAGCTAAGGTGAATAAATCTCCGGCTAGGTACTTGGATTTCGACAATCGAGCCTCGTAAACATCAAGAATCTTAGCCAACTTAGACTTGTTCTCTTCTACAATTGCTTCATCAGTCGGTTTGTTGAAGTAAAAATTATAAACAAGCTCTCGTGCGAGTTTACTTACTACTGGATCGAATTGGTGAGCCTCTACTTCCATCCAAATGGCTTGATCTGCCATTTGTTTCCTTGTTTTGTATGTAAGAGGTGTTCCTTTTTCTTCATAGGTGTGTGCTATATATTTTGTTATTGCCCTTGATTCTGTTCATTTGTAATGTAATTCGTCAGTTAATTCTTTTTTTATTTTGTTATTTCCTTAAAATGATTCTAAAATAGCCTAAAATCGAGCATGATTCGCGATTCTCAAGGAGATTAGTAAATCATGTGACAGTGATTCTGTTTATCAATGAACATATTTCATATTCTAAATGTTAAATTGAATTTGAGTTATTGTCAATGTCAGTATAATCGGGTAAATACGAGGTGCATATACTTCATAAGCCAATGAGATATCATCCCAAAACTTTATGACAATGGGACGAAGGCTCCACTAGCTTATAAAATGTTGGACAAACCATCCCAACAATAAACAACTACTAAATTAGTTACATAAAATTTCAAATCCAAATAGTCAAATAAATACTCGATCTGTCCCTTTAAATTTGTATCAAATTCATTTATGACTTATCTCTCTCATTTTACATCATTTTTTTATTTAGAACTAGACTTCATCAATTTTTAATATCATTCACATATTTAATATCATCTACACTATTTAAGTTCTTTGTTTATTTATCATCATATTTATTACACTAAAGGACAATATTTTACTTAGTTCCCATACTCCTATAAAATTCACAATCATTCTCATCGATACAAATACAAAAAATTAATCATAAAAATATATTATAAATCATGACAATGTTGAAAGATGGTGGCCTCACGAGTTGGTCATGGCGATTGGGTTCAATTAGACTCTGACACAAACTCATTCATTTTTTATTAACCATGATCTCGCCTCCCTAAAAGTTTTGACCTAGACTCAAACTCGTCATACTTGATGAGTGTGGCTAGGGTCCTGAATGAATCTTAAAGGTTTGATTAGGTCTTAAATAGATGTATAAATCATATAAAAGTCTATAAAGGGTCTAAATAAATAAAGAATACTGAGTATGAAATTGATTTTGGATTGGGTAATGAGTGACTATAGAACTTGATCAAGTTTGGATCTTGACCTAGTCTAAAGCATGTCTAAATTCAAGATCTAACAACTCAGATCCAAACATAATTTTACTTTTGGACTGGGCCCCATACTCGAGACCTGTCAAGTGTTAAAAAACTGGACCCCAACCATAAAATTAGGGCCTCAAAAAAATTATACTTAGACCTTACGATGTTTGACTTTTTGATTAACCAAACAGCTAAATATTATTTGATAAATAACTTATAAGGCAAAACTAAAAAGCTACTCATCATTTATTTAATTGGTATTTGGTCTACTTTTTGTATAACAACGAACTTCTCAACCCCCAATCAATACTTCTAGCTGATCAAATCAACTAATAATTTCAGCTATCAACTTCAACTAATAGTCAACTACTATACAAAGTCAAAGATAAATAGGTCATAGGCCGGTGCATACACGAGATTAATTAAAAGATCAAATACCAAAAATTGTTGAATTAAGTTAAACAACAATTGTCAACAGTACTCAACACAATTAATTAATAAAATAAAATGATCATAATTTGAATTAAGACATTCAGTAAATTAATTAATAAATGATCTTTGAATAAATGACTTGCCAACATTCAACAATAATAATAATAATAAGAAGAAGAATAATAAATAAAATAATAATGTTCGTATTAAGAAATTACCAAATAAAGTGAGATCTCCATCTTCAAAAGCTGGAATTTGACCAAAAGGCTGAAATTATATAGAGGTAATACAATTGTGATTATATGGTAATTGTTATTATAAAGTGTGAGTTAAGTAATGCTAATTAATTGTGATTATATGGTAATTGTTATTATAATTTTTTAAATTGTTATTCACTTATTCTCTTCACTCAAATAATTTTTATTATATGTTAATTTTTATCATAATCATCAACCCAATATCTCATTCAAAAATAGGGTCTAAATGATAGAATATGACGGAGAATCTAAATTCGTTCTCCCTTTAAAAACAGGATCATATTAGAAAAATATGGTCAATATTATATGGTAATTTTGATTTACAAAAACTGATTTTAAATCACTTTTTGTAAATCAAAAGTACCATATAATAACAATTTTTAAAAATATAAAAAAAATTAAAAGGTATTCAAATCAAGATATAATATAAGTTTATTTTGTTTTTTAAATTTGCTACATAGCAATCAAAATGATAACTTTTTTGATTTTATATAGCATATTTAAAATAATGAAAGTAATATAAATAATATTAACAATAAAAAAACATAAAAGAATGAGTTACTATTATGAGAGATTTTCTCTCAATGATACAATCTTAAAAAAAAAGGTCATATTCTTATAATTCATAATTTTATTAAATAAGATATGTAACTCATGTATTAAACGCATCTTTTGATAAGAACGTTTTATACATGGGTTTGAGTAAAAGAATTTATATAATAAAAATGAAGAAAATAAATCAACAAATATATATATATACGTACGTTAAGAGAAAGGAAAGATGGTTGTTTGTGAGCCCCAGAGGGTAAATCGACATAAACCAATTGGTATTGAAGCTCTTTCTCATTAGCTGCCGCTAAAACCCGGAGGGTAGCTCCGTGAGGAATCCCATGGATCTTGATACCCATATTTAGCCCTTGATCTAGAAATATGGGTCAGAAGGCCCGCCGGTTTTTTATTTTTAATTTTATTTTTATTTGCTGTTTGGTAATGAAATAAAGAGTTGTAGTTGCAAATACTATAATTCAGTCCTCACTACTCCATTATAGGAGTAGGAAATTGAACATTTATTGGGTTGTTTATTGTACATCTAGAAGGTTGGAATTTTCTACGAAATGGTGCTTGGACTTTTACTATGTCACGTTTAGTATATTTTATACAAAGAGACAAATTTAAACAAAGGAGTAGTTTTCATGTATGTGTAAAAGTAAAAGCAAACAGATAATCAACCAACCACGTGATTTTATATGCTGATTTGATCCGCTGATATTGAATACGCTGTTAAAAGTAGTTTGTTTAATATTAGCTTATTGATAATAATAGATTTTTTTTAGCCTACTAATATACCAATACCTAGAATCAAATGATTTGACCGGTTAGTCATTTAAAATAAACTAAAATTATCCAATAAACTATTTTGTCAAACAATTCTAAAAGATATTATACTCGTAAGATCAACTTATTAGATTTTTTTTAATGCATAAAATTAATTATTTATTAAGACTTAAATTATATTTTGCAAATTATGAAAAAATAATTGTAACCTAGAAAATGAATAGAGTAATATTTATTTTTTTAGTTTTCAAATTATATAATGGTAGTTTGGAACTTGAATTAATGTTTTGTTTGCAATCTGCCTTGTTAGGTTGACCCGACTTGTGGTTGGGTGGGCCTTGGGTTGGGCATATAGCTAACATTAGCTTATTATAAAAAAATTTTAAAAAAGTTTTTGGAAATTTAATTTTCAAATAAGTATCTCATGCTAAAGATGAGGTCATATATGTTCGTTGTTACTAACAACGAACAAAAAAATTGGTAAAAAGAAGTTTGTTCGCGCAATACGTGTTGTGTTTATTTTAATTTTTCAATATCAATTTTAATTGATTTTGGAATTATATAGTTAATTATGAAAATAATGTTGTGTTGGAACATCCATGTGTTGTGTTTCATGCTAAGTTGTGTCGTGTAAAGTCGAGTCATGATCAATATCGTGTCATGTCGTATCGTGTCGTGCTTGTGTTGACCTAATGATATTTTTTTCTTTCTTTTTTTTTTAAACACAATTCAAATTGCTTTAAACAAATAATAGTATACCATATGAGTATTATTTATTTATTTAAATATTTGTATATGTGTATTGTTTAATTATTTAGATGAATTTATATTTTTATTTCTATAATAATTTTTTAACTAGTAAAAACGTATTTTTATTTGTCAATTTAATAAATAATGATTAAGAAATGATAAAAAAAATCAGCTTGTCTTGTATGAGACCGTGTTACCGTGAGACGAGCCCATACAAGCAGCACATTAGCAAAAGAGAACATTAACAACAATGAAATTTAGATTGTATGGAGAGCAGTTTTTTTTTAAAAAACTTTAGACTGATCCAACTGAGACTATCTAATAAAAAATTAATGTAAAAAAAATTAAGAAACAAATCATCCTACGTGTTGCTAATTGGGCAAGCCGTTGGGCCCGTCTCGTGTCACGGGCCAAGGCGCCAGGTTATGCATTCCCCCACTTTTTTTGACTGTGACCTGATACCTATAGTCCACTCCGATTGATGATGTAAATTTTGTCATTAATTTATTAAGACGGTCTCACCGTAAGATGGCTTTAATTGGGTCTACCTAAACTAATTAAAAAATTGCTTCCTATTAAAGTGTGAATTTAGATTCATTGTTTTTGTTCTTCTATGTTTTTTACTAATAGATTATTTCTGCGGGTTCGTCTCACAATAAAACTTATCTCATATAACACTTGCTAAATATATTTTTTTTTGTTTTGATATAAAACCAATGAATAGACCATTAACAAAAAAAACCATAAACCAAATTAGCTCAATTTGATATAAAAATATCAATAATTAACTAAATCTTAAATATATGATTAAAGTTCGATATACCAAGTACTTTAAATTCAATATATCCAAATTAAACTAAATTTAAATGTTTCGACAAATCCAAACTAAATTGTTTTAGTACAATCTGAAACTATATATAGCGACGAATCCAACAAATTACAAGTCGAAAAACAACAAATTAAAGTATTAAAAAAAAAACTCACATGATGTCGATGTATTAATTAATGTTTTTAAAAAGAATCAATTGTAAATTATAGCCTTTAAGTTTAGAACTTTATGAATTATAATCTCGAAAGTATCAAAGTGACCACCATTCAAGCAAATTGACCGTTGAACAATTCACATGACCTTTGACCAGTCTAAACGACCATTGACCATTACTAAAAACGTTTGATTTTTGTTGACTAACCCTAGATAAATTTGGTGCTTTTACTGACTTTTAACCTAGATAAATTCATTGTAATTAGCAATAGGTGTTCTATATAGTATTAGAAGTTGATTATTGTGGAGATGATTTGTCCCATATTTTATTAGTTATTAGAGTTTTTCCTCTGATTGTCATTTGGTTTTGGGATAATATTTCCTTGGCTAATGATGTATATGCAGCTTGTATTTTTGCGATTATATTCTGACACTGACAACAATTCCAAATTGATATAACACGCATAATATAAACTGTGTACATTAATAAACATGATCATTGTCACATGATTTACCCATCTCTTTGCGAATTGCAAATCAAAAAGCGAATTATAGTCAATTTTGGGCTATTTATAGTCATTTTGAGCGAATTATGAATTCAAAAGGTGAATTAACTGAACAATTATGTTACATTAAACAAAATCAAGGGTACTAACCAAATACATAGCACACACCTATGAAGAAAATGGAACACCTCTTACATACAAACAAGGGAAAGAAATGGCAGATCAAGCCATTTGGATGGACGTGGAAGCTCAGCAATTCGATCCTGTAGTAAGTAAGCTCGCACGAGAGCTTGTATATAATTTTTACTTCAACAAACCAACTGATGAAGCAATTGTAGAAGAGAACAAGTCTAAGTTGGCTAAGATCCTTGATGTTTACGAAGATCGATAGTCGAAATCCAAGTACGTTGCTGGTGATTTATTCACCTTAGCTGATCTTCATCACTTGCCTGGTTTACAAAGCTTGATGGGTACTCAAATTAGTAAGTTGTTTGATGAAAGGCCTTATGTGGGTCAATGGTGTAAGGATATCTTAGCTAGGTCTGCTTGGAAAAAGGTTATGGCTTTGCACGAGCATTTGTAGTGCTTTAGTACTATTATTATATCTAATAAATTTCGCTGAAGGATATCTTAGCTAGGCCTGTTTGGGAAAAGACTTTGACTTTGCAGAAGAAACTGTAGTGTTTCAGTATCATTATTATATCCAATAAATTTCGCTGAAGGATATCTTAGCTAGGTCTACTTGGGAAAAGGCTTTATCCTTGCGAAAGCAACTGTAGTGCTTCAATACCATCATCATATCCAATAAATTCTTCTAGATAGTAGGGTAAAGAACCTTATTGCTTTAAGTAGGGTAAGGAACCTTATTGCTTTAAGTCATAGTATTGATTATTAGCTTTCACATATGTTGTAACGTTATGAACCATGTTGTGTTGTAATGTATGCTATCTATTACAGTCGATTTGATTATGGGTAATAAACGGTGAGAATGGTAATGATGATTATGCGTAATTTTGGTAGAAAAATATCTTGACAAGTTTGATGATCATGGACTCATGCATGCTTGTTCTATTTTAACCATCTCATTTTGTTCACAAAATTATATACATTTCAATTCATTATCATTTGGAGAGGTAGAATTATAAGTTCATGGACAATTGTGAAAATTTTTGTTTCATGAACAAATATTCATTACCATAGAATTATTATTAACAATAACCAAACAAAGTCATAGTCTTTTTTCTGTATGTGCTTCCCACTTCTATTATCTAATATTGTCAGTTTGGTTATAGGTATTAAATGGTGAGAATGTTAATAAAATTTTGTGTAATTTTGGTAGAAAACTATTTTCACATATTTGATGGTCATGAACTCATGAATGCTTATTCTATTTAAACCATCTCATTTTGTTTATTAAGTTATATCCTTCCAATTCATTACCGTTTGGAGAGGTATAGATTTTGGACCAAAGTCCAACGTTAAGCTTATATGTAAATATTTATATGTCATTATAATTAAGTAAAATTGTCTTTGTACCCTGCTTAAAGTGATCTAATTAAAGTTAAAGGGTTTGGGCTTAAATATATCAATATGTTGTGGGCATTAAATACGTAGAGACTCGTTTTATGACTGGGTTCTATGATGGGCTGAATACCAGTCATAAGTTATTATATATATAGTCCCTAGGTTATACATATTTCTTTTCTCTCGCCATCCCATTATTAGAGAGAATTAACAATGATAACATTAAGGGTCGTCACTTTAGGAAATACGTGTTAATCTTGAAGATCTAACGCTCTAATTTTCAAGATTATCTCCTGTGCTATTGAATCAAGTAATCTTCAGTTTTGTCCTTTTATTTTGTTCTTCTAATTCAACATAATCGATTCTATTTGTCAGTAATAGTATTCATCATTGTTTTGTTCCATCAAGTAGTATCAGTCGCCTTTATATTGGATTTTTAGGACTTTTTTTTCCGCTGTTATAAAAATTTAGGCATTTGTTTTTCCGGTGAAAAATCATGTTTAAGCCGCCTTCACATAATTAAGTTTGCTTTATTATGTGAAGTATCAACGAAAGATTAAATCTTTTGATAGTATGTCAATAAAATTACTTACAGTTTGTTTGCTTTATGATAACATATTTTTCGCCGCCATCAAATACACAATTTGATGTAATCATATTGTTGGCTGCAAATTTCTGAAGTTTGGCAATTTTGGAATCAGTTATATATTTTTTTTTTTACTATTTCCATAGCATTAGTTTTGTAGATCAATTTCCAATTTTTTTGTGGATCATTTTTTTTTTCCAGTTTTTAAGGAAATTTAATTTTTTTTTTTAAGTATGCGCGGGAGTATTGCTTTTAATTAGTTTCCTAATTTTTAGGAAAATTAGTTTTATTTAATATCAATATCGAGAGGATTCCCTTTTTTTTCAGGTTTTAGAATTAGTTGATATTATTATTATTAAAGAAAATTATTTAAAACTACCTTTTCTATACCCTTCTTTGCAAAAAACTACCTTTTGTAAATTTTTTTGCAAAAAAACTACCTTATTTAAAGTATTCTTTGCAAAAGACTACCTATTAACGGTTTCTTAGTGTTTGACCGTTAAAACTGACGTTGACCATCACGTGCAAGTCACGTGATGTATTAAAAATTTTTTTTTAAAAAAAGTAACAATAATAATAATAATAAAAATAATAAAAATAAATAATAATAATAATAATAATAATAATAATAATAATAATAATAAAATTTAAAAATAAAAAATAAAAAGAAAAATAAAAAATAATAATAATATTAATAAAAGTAATAATAATATAAATAAAAATAATAATAATAATAATAATAATAATAATAATAATAATAATAATAATAATAATAATAATACTAATAATAATATTCTTATTATTGTTGTTGTTATTATTATTATTATTATTATTATTATTATTATTATCATTATTATTATCATTATTATTTTATTTTAATTAATTTTTTATTATTATTTTTTTTTTATTTTATTTTTATTTTTATTAGTATTTTTTTATTTTTATTATTATTTTATTTTTATTTTTATTTTTATTTTTATTTTTATTTTTTTTATTATTATTTTTATTAGTATTATTATTATTATTATTATTATTATTATTATTATTATTATTATTATTATTATTATTATTATTATTATTATTTTTATTTTTATTTTTATTTTCATTTTTATTATAATTTTTATTATTTTTTTTTATTTCTTTTATTTTTATTTTTATATTACTATTACTAATATTATTATTATTATTATTATTATTATTATTATTATTATTATTATTATTATTATTATTATTATTAATATTATTATTATTATTATTATTATTATTTTTATTTTTATTATTATTATTATTATTATTATTATTATTAATTTATTATTATTATTATTATTATTATTATTATTATTATTTTTTATTATTATTATTATTATTATTATTATTTATTTTTATTATTTTTATTATTATTATTATTGTTACTTTTTAAAAAAAAAAATGTTAATACATCACGTGACTTGCACGTGATGGTCAACGTCAGTTTCAACGGTCAAACACTAAGAAAACGCTAATAGGTAGTCTTTTGCAAAGAATACTTTAAATAAGGTAGTTTTTTGCAAAAAAAATTTACAAAAGGTAGTTTTTTGAAAAGAAGGGTATAGAAAAGGTAGTTTTAAATAATTTTCTCTTATTATTATTTGGTCAATGTTTACTATTTTTTAGGAAATTCAGTTTTTTTAGGTGTTGTAATCGATTTATTGTTAGTTAATGCCACGATTTGCCTAAGATTATTAAGCTCCTATTCTTTTGGATTATGATTTAATCATCCACTTTTAATGGAGATATTTTAGCAAATCAATTTCATATAAATTTTGAGAAACACCTTTTTTTTTTTTTCTTGGAATCATGAATCATCAATTGCTCTTGTATTACAATAATTTTCATGTTATTGTAAAATAGGATATTCGGAAAAATTTAAGTTTAATTATATTATGGTTTTATAATTTATATATACCGGAGATAATTTAGTAGGTACAATAAGTCACCAAAGTGACCTCTTTTGTTGAAATTAAATTATTAACAATATAAAAGGGTGGTTCATATAAATTATTATTAACGATCGGCTCAAAAGAAGGTCCCTAATAATATACTTGTGTGAATTATTTTTTGAGTAGTGATAAACGTGTGATAATTATAATGATTACATGTGATTATTAAATCGTCCCAAAGGATGATTTTATAGTCGACATGTTATTTATTATCAGTGTTTAATTACTGCAACATGATGTCACTAAGAAGTTAGTATTTTCATTCAAAGATGGAATATTAATGAAAATCGACCTCTTGTAATGGGATGTTACTAAATTAAACTTATTACTATTGATTTAAAAAAGATTAAAGTCTGTGAGCTTATTATGTTTATTTTCTTGTTCTCTGTCAGCTATGTCTAATCCTGCTAATATTACTTCCAACATCAATTCAATTCCTTGACTCAAATTTTAAAGAATGGAAAGAAAATCTTTCGATTGTTCTAGGAGTTATAGATCTCGACCTTGCGTTAAGGGTTGACTCTTCTGCACCAGTTACTAATTTGAGTACCTCTGATCAAAAGAGGGAGTTTGAAACGTGGGAGAGATCAAATCGCATGTGTATGATGATTATCAAAAGGGTCATTCCTAAAGGATTTAGGGGTACAATGTCTGATGACATAACTACATCTAAAGCTTTCTTTACGGATATTGAAAAAAGGTTTGTCAAAAATGAAAATGTTGAAGTTGGTACAATTTTGACGATCTTAATTTCAATGAGATATAAAGATAATGGTAATATAAGGGAGTACATAATGGAAATGTCTTATCTGGTTTCAAAAGTAAAGACACTGAACTTGGAAATTTCTGAGGATCTAATAGGTTTTGATATCTCTTTCTGCAAGTTTTAATCAATTTAAGGTGAGCTATAATTTCAGAAATAGATGTGGTCTCTGAATGAGCTCATCTCACACTGTGTACAGGAAGAGGAAAGGTTAAAGCTAGAAAAGACTGAAAGTGCTCATCTTGCCTTTACCTCAAAATCTAAAAGGAAAAGGCCACAAAAGAAAGAAGCTACAGATAAGGATTCTCAAAAGAAACAACAAAAGGATAAATCAACCGATGTTGAAAATAAGGGTTGTTTCTTTTGTGGAAATCCTAATCACAGGAAGAAGCAATGCAACAATTACCACGCTTGGCGTGCTAAGAAAGGTATGCTTCTTAGTTTGGTTTGTTCTGAGGTTAATTTGGCTTTAGTGCCTAAACACACATGGTGGATAGATTCTGGTGCAATCACTCACATCAGTGTGTCTTTGCAGGGTTGCCGAAAGTCAACTGATGGTGAAAGATACATCTATGTGGGAAACGACAAGACGGTTAAAGTACAAGCAAGTGGAAAGTTTAGATTATTGTTAAAGACTGGATTTTATTTAGATCTTAATGAAACTTTTGTTGTATCGTCTTTTCGACGGAATTTGATTTCAGTTTCTTCTTTGGATAAATTTGGGTTTTCTTGTTCATTTAGAAATAGAATTTTTAGTTTGTTTCATGATTCAAAGTTGGTTGGTTCTGGTTCTTTATTGTTGAATGATAATCTATGTACAATTGATTCTATTACTTCATATAATGAATCCTTACAATTATCTTCGCGAGGAATAAAAAGAAAGGCAACTAATGAAAATTCAGCGTCATTATGGCACAAGAGATTATGCCATATCTCTAAAAAGAGAATGGAAAGGCTTGTGTTTGATGGCATTTTAGGACCTTTAATTTTCACAGACAAGGATGTGTGTGTTGAATGTATTAAAGGAAAAAAAACCAATCAAATGAGATATGATGCCAATAGGACTTTAGATGTCTTAGAACTTATTCATACAGATATTTGTGGTTCATTTCCATGTCCTTATTGGAATGGATAACTATACTTTATCACATTCATAGACGATTATTCCAGATATGACTGTATATATCTCATTCATGAAAAGCCTCAATCACTAGATGTGTTCAAAAATTATAAGGCTGAAAGTTGAAAATCAACTTAACAAAAAGATTAAAGCCGTCAGATCTGATCGTGGGGGTGAATACTATGGTCGTTATGAAAGTTCAAGTGAACAACGTCCAGGGCCTTTTGCTAAATTCCTGGAGCAATGTGGCATTGCTCCTCTTTA
This sequence comes from Amaranthus tricolor, assembly GCF_026212465.1. Lineage (NCBI taxonomy): Eukaryota > Viridiplantae > Streptophyta > Magnoliopsida > Caryophyllales > Amaranthaceae > Amaranthus > Amaranthus tricolor. Next base: position 22,923,403 of record NC_080057.1, on the reverse strand, counting down.
CACCATGTCTGCTACTCCAACTAAGAATGGTGTTGCTGAGAGACGAAATAGGACTCTTAAGGAAATGGTAAGAAGCATAATTAGTCATTCTACCTTACCAGAGTCACTCTGGGGAGAAGTACTTAAGACTGCAGCTTATATTCTTAATAGAGTACCAAAAAAAGTGACTAATAATAAGACCCTATATGAACTGTGGACCGACAAAAAGTCGTGTCTAAATCATTTTCATATTTGGGGAAGTCCAACTACGGCACGGCCTTACAGGCCTAATGAAAAGAAATTGGCTTCCAGAACTGTTAGTTGTTATTTTGTTGGATACTCTTAAAAGTCAAGGGGGTTTAAGGTTTATGATCCTAAAGCTAAATCCTTTTTTGAGACGATTAATGCTAAGTTTCTTGAGGATGTCGATTTTGTGGAGGGAGATACAGTTAGAAACATTGTTTTTGAAGAAAAGAATATTATTATTCCTCCAGATGTCATTGGTATTGAATCGATTCCCACATCGGACATTACTTATGACGCAGTTTAAAACAATGTTGATGGAGAACCTCCCAGAGAACAAACTCTCGCTCCTCAAGAAGTTTTGCCATTAAGAAGGTCCACTAGAGAGAGAAGAAGTGCATTGCCAGATGATTACATTGCATATCTTCAAGAACATGAAAGTTCTACCTCTCCAGAGTGGATAGATGTCGAAAAAGACGAGTTTGAACACATTGTAATGGAAGATGACCGAGTCTATTTCATCAAGCTATGGAAAATGCAAATTCTTAGCAATAGCTTGAAGCTATGAATGAGGAAATGCAATCTATGAAGAACAATGATGTCTGGGATCTCGTCGCATTGTTAGAAGGTATATAACCTATTGGTAGTAAATGGATATTTAAAACCAAAAAGGATTCAAATGGCAATGTGGAGAGATTTAAAGTTCGTCTGGTAGTGCAAGGTTTTACACAAAAGGAAGGCAATGATTACAAAGAGACTTTCTCTCCGGTTTCATCGAAAGACTCTTTGAGGATAATAATAGCATTGGTAGCTCATTTTGATCTTGAGTTACATCAGATGAGACAATTTATATGAAACAACCTGAAAACTTTGTGGTGGGTGACCCAAAAAAGATGATTTGTAAACTTAATAAATCCATCTATGGACTCAAGCAGGCGTCTCGTCAATGGTATTTGAAGTTTCATCAAGTGATTCTCTCATTTGGTTTCGAGATGAATTTGCTTGATGAATGCATTTACCACATGTTTAGTGGAAGGAAATACATTTTTTTGGTTTTGTATGTCGATGACATATTGCTTGCCAGTAACGATATAAGCTTTTTGCGTAAAACTAAGAATTTTTTTTCAAAGAATTTTGAGATGAAAGATCTTGGTGAAGCCTCTTTTGTATTAGGTAATAAAATACATCAGATCGTTCTCGAGGTATTCTTGGTTTATTACAAGAGAGTTATATCGAAAATGTGTTAAAAAGGTATGGCATGCAAAACTGCAAACCAGGAGATACCCCTGTGGCTAAGGGAGACAAATTCAGTCTTGATCAGTGCCCCAAGAATAAATTTGAGAAAAAAGAAATGGAAAATATTCCTTATGCTTCAACAGTAGGGAGTTTAATGTATGCTTAAGTTTGCACTCATCCAGATATTGCATACAAAACAGGGATGTTGGGACGTTACTTAAGTAATTCAGGATTAGAATATTGGAGAGGAGTCAAAAGGGTCTTACGGTATTTACATAGAACAAAGAAATACATGCTCACGTATAGGAGGTCAGATAATCTTGAGATCATTGGGTATGCTAACTCCGATTTTGCTAGATGCATTGATACAATGAAATCCACTTCTGGTTACATTTATATGTTGGCTGGAGGTGCTGTCTCATGGAAGAGTGTTAAACAATCCATTATGGTATCTTCCACTATGGTAGCAGAATTCATTGTATGCTATGAGAAATCAAATCATGGGATATGCATGCAAAGTTTTGTCATAGGACTGCGTGTAGTGGATTTTATTCAAAGACCACTTAAGTTATATTGTGACAACGACTCCGCTATGAAATTTTCTAACAACAATAAGAGTTCGAGGAATTTAAAGTTTGTGGCCCTCAAATTCTTGGTTGTAAAGGAAAGAGTTCAGGAGAATTGTCAGTTAAACATATTAGTACAAACTCTATGATTGCGGATTCGTTTACCAAAGCATCACCACCCAATCGGTTTCTTGAGCATGTGGCTCATATGGGTGTTGTTTCATCTATGTAAGATGTTCAGTTTTAGTGGGAGTTTGTAAATTCAATTTATTGAACATGTGTTGATATTTTAGCTATAAAGTAATCTGCAGAAATAAAATAATAAAGTTATGATAAAGTTGGTTTTATACCATGATTATGTTTTTTTTTTGTAATAGTTTGATCTCACCATTAAAGTGGACCAGTTGGATATGGACATGTTAAGATCACATTACATGTTGATTTTATGCTACAAATCCACTTCGTGATTTGTGTCATTTTTTGTGTTGGTATTATGATCATTGAGGTCTAGTTACGACAAATGTAACAAAGGCAGCTTTGGTCTATTCTAATGTGATTGATGGACAAGATTAGTTTCTGATACATTATAGTTTTTACAGTGTGGTTGAGCTCAAATTTGTTTTATAATGATACAAGTTTATACAATTTTACATATAGCCCAAGTGGGAGATTGTTGGACCAAAGTCCAATGTTGGGCTTATATGTAAATATTCATATGCCATTATAATTAATTAAAACTGTCTTTATATCCTGCTTAAATTAATTTAATTAAAGTTAAAGGGTTTGGGCTTAAATGTATCAATATGTTGTGGGCTTCAAATGTGTAGAGACTCGTTTTATGACTGGATTCTATGATGGGTCGAATACCAGTCACAAGTTATTATATATATAGCAGTTTTGGTCCCTAGGTTATACATATTCCTTTTCTCCTGTCATCCCATTATCAGAGAGAATTAAGAGTGATAACATTAAGGGTCGTCACTTTAGAAAACACGTGTAAATCTAGAAGATCTAACGCTCTAATTTTCAAGATTATCTCTTGCGTAATGGAATCGGGTAATCTTCAGTTTTGTCCTTTTATTTTGTTTTTCTAATTCTACATAATCGATCCTGTTTGTCAATAATGGTATTCACCATTATTTTCCTCCATCAATAGAATTATAAGATAATGAAAACTTGTGAGAAAAACTACTTTTTATGATTAAAATTTCATTAATCATCACCATGGATTTAGTATCAAGAATAACTAAACGAAGTTCATTGTCATTCTTGCATGAATTAAGAAATGAGAGATCATAATTCATAGGTTATTAGTGATGTAAGGAATTCTAATTATTCTCTTATTTAACATAGGAAAGTACAATACTGAAATAAATTTGGTTTACGTATGTATTTAAAAATTTTCAATAAAGTGGTGATAGTTGTGGCATCTTCAAATTGTAAATATTTGTCATTGACAAACACATTGAAGTACAAAGTGGTAATCTAACATTATATCAGAGATCTAGGTTTTTTCTTTTTACAAAATATATCTCTCAATCCTTCCATATATATATGAATGTGTATTAGAATATAATATTGTGTGGTTAAAATATTGTTTATTTTCATTAGACATGTTAAACAGATCAGGTTGGGTAGGATTTGAGTTATATATAAACAGGCCAGAATATCTTTAATCCAAACCCAATCTATTTAGTTAATTAGGTTAAAAATCACAATCCTAATTTGACCTGCAACAGATCAAGTCAACTTGATTTCGACCTACTTAACCTGTTTATAGTTTTTTGTTTTCATTTAAGGTTTTTAACATCGATTACATCGAATTTTTCAGGCCTTAATTTTAAATTTTATTTTTTTGTTATTTATTTTGTATTTACTATGAAAATTGAGAAAATATTAAACAAATTAAGTTTAGATTGTACTTATTGATTTAACATGGAATTAACACATTTAATTAAATAGGTTATGCAGGTTTGTTTCAGGTTTAAAATTTTGAACTGAACCTAACCTAATTAATAAACAGATCAGATCGGGTCGAATCGACCAATTTAATTAATTGGGTCAAAAGTCTCAACCAGATTTACTTATTTCGAATTAAATTCAGATCGGATTAGCTTTTCTCGTGCCTAATTCTCATATCTTGTACAGTTTAGAAATACAACTACCATATAAATAGAACAAATTATACTCTAACAATGTATTATTTTAATACATTCTAATAATCTCAACCACTTTTCTCCACATTCATTAGTGCTTTCTATTCTATATTGTGGTGCAACATCTTCCCTTATAGTTTGCACTAGAAGATTGGCCATAAATTTCATCCAAGTCTTCCTCGAACAACTTTAGTTGTTTTGTGCCACAAGAGTGTATTCTACTATTCTTTATTAAATCTATCTCTTGCACTTAAGGATGGTCATGGGCAGGTCTGGAGCGGGTTTGGTCAGACCCGGATCCGAATCCTAAAGATCTAAAATTTTCAGACCCAGACTCAGACCCTTCGAATCTGACGGGTCTAGGGTCCTTAATGGGTCTTAAACAAAGTCTCTTTGATTATCAAAATTGAACCTTTTTCGAGTCTTTTGTATTTTTATAAGCAACTTATTATCATATTACAAACACTTGTTCGAGTCCATGAAATTCAAATACAAAATAATTACTAAAAAGTAAAAAAAAAATTTAATTGTATAGGGTCCGAGTCCGCGTCTGAGGGGCGGGTCTAGGGTCAGGGTCTCGAGGTTGGGTCTGGGTCCGGGTTCGGATCTGCACCTTAAAACCCGGACCCGGACCCGTCAAATATTTTCTGGATTCCGGTCCGACCCAGATCCGATGGGTCTCAAAAAATTAGACCCAGACTCTTAAAAAAGGGCGGGTCCAACAGAGTCCTAGACCCATGACCATCCCTACTTGCACTAGTCAAGTTTGTAGTGGATTCAGGGTTAGCCGTTAGATTTAAGAAGTTAGGGGCAAAATATTAATTATGAGTTCTTAATTACTAAATATTATATTATAGGTTACTAATTATTAAGTATTAAAAAGTTATTTTTCTTTTTTTTGGATGAGTTTGAGACATATATCCTTTATCCTTTATACTTAATAACTAGTAAAAATGTATTTATAATTGTCAATTTAATAAACGATGACGAAGAAATGATATAAGATTAAACGAAATCGTCCCACGTGTTGCTAATTGGGCTAGCCATTGGGTCTATCTCATGCCACGGCTATCACACACCAATTATAACTTAATACACTTATTATCATATTTAAATATAAAATAACTTATTAAATTTTATCGGTTAACAATATTGAATAAGGTTACATCCGCTCTAGTTTAGAAGTGTTGATCATTTGTATGCTTAAAAAAAAAAAAAAAAAAAAAAAAGAGAGGAACCTTAAGAGTGATCCCCATGCTTCATGTCTTGAGAGACTTTCTCAAAAGAAGGTCTAGAAGAAATATCTTCCCACCAAGCCTTAACATTAGGGCGATCATTAATCAAGTTAGCATAAGGAGTAGTCATAAAATAATGAGTGTAAGGCAAATGATGAAGATCTGCTAGAGTGTAGTAATCCCCAGCTAAGTATTTGGTGTTCCTTAGTTTGTCATCATAGATATCTAGAACTTTCTTGAGTTTGTCAAGATGAGTATCAATGATGGTTTGATCAGGGGTCTTGCCTTGGATGGGGGCCACAAAATATTGATATATGATTGGTTGGATTGCTGGGTGGTATTGATGTGCTTCTACTTCCATCCATACTTTAACAATTGATGCTTCTTTTATATCTCCATGTCTTAAGAGATCGCTTCCTTTTTCCTTGTATTTTTCTGATATGTATGTTGTTATTGCTCTTGATTCTAATTTAACAACATTTAAAACAAGTTAAATAATTTTCAAATTATCCAAATTGTGTCAATTTAGCATATTTTATAGACACCCATAATTCTACAAAAATATATAATTAAAAATAAAAAATGGTGTGACAAATCTAAATTCTATTAACAAATGTAAATGACCCATGAATAATAAGTAATAATCCGTACATTAAACGATGACTTATTAGCCAACATTTACGGTTAGTCAAATTAGTTAACAATTTTAATCAACAATTATTAGCCAGATGAACGATATTATTTGCGAGTGACTTTAAAACAAATAATTATATGATTCTACATAAATTAAAGGGGTTTTAGGCATGTGCAGTACCAAACGTATAGATTGAAGGGTCTTAGATAGAAGTACCAGTTTATGATAGTTTATATATATTGTTTTATTTAATTTTTGTTTAGTTTATTACATGTTTAGTTGTTTATAGGCCCTAAATTTAAATAAAATATGTACTCCTATTTATTCATCTTCTTGATTGAAATATGTACTCCTATGAGAGCTACATTTTTTCTAACTATAAGCGAGCTTAGTTATATCTATCTACTACTCTACGGAATATTTTATTCCATACGATTTCAATTGAGGATTAGTTAAATAAATAATTAAACACGTTTTTTATACTCATGTAGTTGGTGAATAATAAATGCATGTAATTTTTATATACTTGAAACTATTCTAGGTGGGTAAACTATCTTTATATACTTGGAATTATTTTAAGTGGGTAGTTTACAGGATAGATAATCACTAAATTTAGAAACTTACCAAACAATGTGAGATCATCATCTTCAAGTGCTGGAATCTGCCCAAATGGCTGCAAAATATACATATTATGCACAATTATTTGCAGTAATAAAAATAATATTTTATCTATTTCATTAAATTTGCTACATTTACTATAAAAAAAATTTTCAAACTGAAAATGCAGATGAAGCAAATTTAACGAGAAAGAAAAAAGATATAAAATTAATTACATTTTTGGAGAGGAAAGGAGGCTGCAAATGTTCAGCAGTGAAGAGATTAATAGGAATAAGCTCAAATTCAACTTCTTTTTCATGTAAACATGTAAGAACTCTACTTGTGCATGTTGATATTGGAAGCCCATATACTTTCAAACCCATTTTAACTCTTTTTTTTATTGCTAAATACACTTCACAAATAATGAAAGAAATTAATAGAGATGGATACTAATTAATAAATTTTAGATTTGATTTTGAGAAATCTACTTGTAAAATGATTAGGACTTGGGACTATTTATAGTAGTCATATATTGTAGGAAAGTTATTTATTATTTTTGCTTATTTTATGAAAATGTCTTCCAATTTTGTACACTTGTTGATGCACTGTTTTAATTGTTAATATATTTTATAAAATTTAAATTGAAATGTGTAAAATAAGATCATATTTAATTACATTTTAACTTATATGTTAAGAATAAAATATAAAATATAAAATATAAAATAAAAATTTAAATTCTGCTAATAAATAAATGCGATATTTAATCCGAAGAGGAGGGAGCTAGTAAGTTATTCAAAAGCTAAAGTATGTCTTGATGAGCACGACTTGTGCATGCAAAGACTAGTCAACTCAAAATAGTATACCACATGTCTAGTGTCTACACACCTTTATTTTGCTAAAATAAATAAGAAAAATAAAAAATTAAGTAAATCTATTGGAGAAATTTATTATTTTCTTAAAGATAAGATTTTAGATTCTATTCTTACCTAGTTTTCTCTTTAACTTTAGTGTACTTTATAAAAATAAAAAAGAAAATAAATCTCAATATATTGCGAGCTAATCCAATTAGAAATTTAAGGTAAGCGGTATTTATATACTGACATTTAAATTATTTATTTGATAAATTGCTATTAGATTAGCGATTTTTATTACTTATAGAAAAATAAATAAATTTTAAAGACCCAAGCAATGTGAGACTATTTTTAGTACTAGTTTGCGATTCTCAATAGAATATATGTTTAACTTTTATTTCACAAAGTTTTGTTTGCATGCAAGTGGGTATATATATAAAAATATTGATCAAAGTACAATAAAATAAATAAGTGAATATATACGGAATCCTTGTTACCTACAATATTGATAAAAATACTAATTAATTCTTCTATATTTACAATCATAAAAGTTGTCCATAAATGAGTTTTATTTTAAAAAAAAGAGCAAATAAAAGATATTTACCATTTTATATTTTTTGGAAATGAAGATATTTACTATTTATATCCACATAATTAGAAGATTCAAAAATAAATTAATCCATTTGTTTCTTTTTGTTTGTCCATTTTACTTTTTACGTGTTTCAACGTAAATTTTGATTCTCGATATCTCATAATACACATAATAAAAAATTGTAAAATTTATATGTTGAAATTTTTTGCATTAAGACGAATCTAACAAGATCCCACATGAATATATTTTGTCTTGAATATATACTTCAAAAACTAAATTTAAATATTTTTCATAAAAGTGAAAAAAAAAACTAAAAAATGATAAAACAAAAAGGAATGGAGGAAAAGGAGGGACAGATTGGTAATTTGTTATGGTACTTAATGAAATTGGGAGATTGCAGAATTCACACAATGAAAGAAGACCGTTTGAACTTCTTCATTTGTCAACAATACGCATAAAGAAACGGCATTACTATTAGTCGCCATTCTTTTTAATTTATCACCACCCCCTCCTAATGAAATTAGGAATCGGGTAAATAAACACACATTCTCATTTGGCACCGCCGAAGAGTGTAGATGTTAAAATTAAGTCTAGCCATTTAAGTAAACATAGTCAAGATTATACCATTTAGATGTTTATTTTTGCTGTGATTATTAATTATGATTAAATATATTCTTCTAACCTCCCACATGACTTCTATTATCAACCCTAATTTTTTAAATTCCATCCTCATTCATATTCTCTAATAGATTGTTTATTCTAATATATCCCTTCACATGAAAGCTTTTTCTACTAATAGTGTGAATGCTGTACATATTCTCGTTATATTTAATGTTAAATATTTCATTTGAAGTGAAAAATAAATACTCTATACTCCCTCTGTTTTTTTTTCAAATGTCTTATTTAGTTTTTGGTCACTATTAATCATTTACTCTTAATATGTATTTTATTCTTAATCATTAAGTTAAAATATAGTCAAATGACATCTTGTTTAATCATCAAGTTTTTATAATTTTTAATTATGCACAATTAGAGATATTAAAGATAGTATCAGTGCGTTGGCAAACGTGCCCAAACCAAATCAGACATTTGAAAAGAAGCGGAGGAAAATTTAAACATGTGACTCTTTTGTCACATAAGCTCTGATACCATATCAAAAAACCAGCTCAACCAAAAAATTATTTTTAATTGAGTTGATTTGATTGAGTTGATTTCTTTATAATTTAATCTCTTAAATGTAACAATTACTATTTAGTGAATTCTTCAAAAGCTTATTATATATATATATATATATATATATATATATATATATATATATATATATATATATATATATATATATATATATATATATATATATATATTTATTTATTTATTTATTTATATTTATGTAATTTAAAATTAAATTGGTTTAATAGTTTGATGATCCCATTACGAAATCTCCTTGGAAATAAAAGTAAAATAATAAAATTGAGTATGATTGGTTGAATTGCATGATATAACAGATAGACCAGGGCAAAGAAGAACACAAATTTAAAAACAGTGAAGAATATCGAGATATGCCTGTAGACTGTTGAGTGTAGTATGTACAAAATCAGAATTAAAGAATGGATGGTCATTGTTACTCCTTATTTAGCATATTTGTCGAGGTCATCTACTTAATGTTGGGTCAGTTTACCCGTTTGACTCGCCTCTTAGTATGCTTATGAGTTATGATCAACTTCTGTATGATCTCTTAAAAATAAATTAATTTATTATTTAATTTTAAATAAATTTATTTATTATTTATAAATAGACCTATTATTTATAAGAATAGACAAAAAAAATTTGTAATTTAAGAATTGGAAATAAACAATAAATAATAATTAGGTTTATTTTTAGGGGATAACAAAAGTTAGTTTATTTTTTACAATTTTCCCTAATAATTACACCGATTCACCTTGTTATTATAAGTATTAATGAAATGATTGGTTGTTATTAAAAGCTATATTATTGTTATCCTTTAAGATAAAATAGGAGTAAATAGTAATATAGCAACTATCGTGAAACATGTAAAAAAGAAAAATATACTCCCTTAAATTCACTATTAATGTCTCATTTGTTTTATGTACTCTATTCAATGCACTTATTCAATTCTTAATATCTCTAATTGTGCATAATTAAAAAATATGAAAAGTTGATATAAATAATCCTTATCTTGAAATGAATCAAACATGATTCCACTCGACTATGTTTTAACTTATAAATTAATAATAAAATACAAATTAAAAGTAAGAGATGAATAGTATCAAAAAAGCAAATGAGACATTAATAGTGAATTTAAGGGACTAATAAGTATTATGGAATATATAGCAAATATAAAATTATATTTTTCAAACGCCACAATTAAGTCTATGAAGTTACAAATCTTAGGAAATTACATTTCATATAATTTTAGTTTATTTTATTAAAAATAAATTATAAAGTACTACAACATTAGAACTTTGATTTTTTTTTTCGAATTACATTCTTAATATTTTTTATTTGCGAATTATAGTGACAAAACTATCAATATCTATAGCGTTCAAACCAATTTTATTAGATTCCGATTATTAAAATGGTCAAAATTTCAAGTAAAATGGTCGAACTCTAGTGAATTGACATGAATATTATAACTATCAATACTTAAATAGTTTTAATTTATAATATAATATTAAAACTGTAATTTATAAAATATCTAAACTTTAACTTAAATTATTCTTTTATCAAACAAATATAAGACTGATTAAATGAAATTTAGGTGCCAAAGAACAACGCTTAATTTATAAGAATCCGATGCAATGCGAACCCAAAGAGGCCCGTTAGGCACCGGCGCACCGCACTCATTTGTCACATGGAGTCTTGTACAAAATCACAGGGCATCATTTTTTTTACCAAAAAAGGAATCTTTTTTTTATTTTCTCTTTTCCTTGAAACAAATCCCAACATGCAATATTTTGAACACACATTTCAAGGCTTGGTTGCTTACCGGAAATTAATGTCACAAATCACAATAATCCATTACCATTTAACTTTGACGAGAATAGTTTTAAGGACTCAAAACTGTTAGAGGGTAAAAGGTGTTAAAAATAGATTTGAAGATCTGATATTAACATGATCTTATAATCGAATTTGATTCAATATGGCTTTAAAAATGGACTTATAATGACGCAAAAATCTACATGGACACAAGATCAATCTATAAACCGACACAAAACACATAACGCGAAATCAACCTAATGACCCGAATGGACATCTCTAGTTTATTGATTCAATTATTTCCTCCGTTCCAAATTAAAACAATATGTCACAATTAAGTGCAACTATTTCAAAATAGAGGTTATATGTGTCTTCAGTGCAACAAATTGACACTAGAAAATACTTTCTCTATTTGAAATTACTAGCAACATTAGAATTATTGCACTATTTATTTATTACCTTTGATTTGTGATTAATTTTTAATTTAATAAGTTAAAATATAGCCGAATAAAATCTTGTTTAATTCGATGCAATGCAAAAATTATTAATATTAAATTTTTATAATTTTTTATTTTACATAATAAAAATATTAAAGATTGAATTAATGTATTGGGTTGTGTAAAAAATTAAAAATTATAAGTATTTTAGAATAAAGAAAGTATGCATGTATCATAATCTAGCAGCAACCAATACATGCTAAAGTGAGAGCTTTTGGAACGGTGTATAGCAAGGCTTCATCTGGCTTCAAAAGTTGACTTGGATGCTTGTAAGGCTGAGTATGTAGTGAGTTTGTTTCAGAAAGCTTAGAAGGCATCCAATCAACACAATGCTTCTAAATTTAGAAGCCTAAGATATGACATTAATTTATATTGTTTTTGCTTTAGTTAACTATGCATACTCTTAGGCCTTTAAATTGAAAAAAAAAAAAAAGTAAAACAAATACATCCTTAAATTTTATGGTGTATCTTTTGCTCCACCTTTGCTTATAATTACATAACTAAGGAAAATGCGTCAAAGCCAAAATTGTTATCCAAAGATGTATTAATAGTGCATGATGAAAGGATGCGATTAGATATTATGACTTCAATATATATTTTAATAAACGTATCTAAATGAAATGGGACAAAGTTATTAAAATGAAGGGAGTAGTAATGAGAACGATTATAGTATAAATTTTTTAAATGCACCATGGTGATAAAACAAGTATGACCATTAAATTTTCATGAGATTTTCCTATTAATATTACACTAAATTAGTATTATGATTCTCACCCATTTAATATCGATAACTAAAACAGATTGTACATATATGTAAACCGCATAAGCATATATAATCTATAAGGTTTTTTTACGAGAATAAAATATACATTTGTTTGTAAGTTTTAAAAGTTTTCTTTATTTAAAAAATCTCACTAAATTGAAAATTTTTTCTTTAACAATTAAAATTATAATAGCTTCACTGAATCTAACGAGATCAATATCTCTAAATATCTCTAAATACATATAATAAAAAATTATAAAAAACACATAATAAAAAGGTATACATTAATGCGAATCTAACGAGATCACACATGGATATATTTTATCTTCTAAATATGTATCAAAAATATTAATTAAATTTCTCTTTCCTTAAGGTGAAATATTTCAAATAGAAAGAACATTAGAGAACATAATGAGTACTTTTTATCTTAATAATATTTATTATTTTTAGAATTTGGGAAGGTGATTTTTCTTGGGCATAAACTATTTTTGTAAGGCATTCAACTTATTAGTTGTTTACCATAATATTTATTCTAATCAATTATGAAAATATTAAATAAGTGCAAACCCATTTACCCAACCTTCTCTTCATAGTAGAATTATCTAATTTTATCAATTGATTGGATCAACTGATTTAGAATCTAGTACTTTATATTTCTTTTATTTTGAAATACTTAGCTACATTTTGGTTTTGGAAACTATTTATCGTTTAAGCTTATTTTATATATTGCAGCTTATATATAAGTAAAAGTATAATCAAGTGGAATTTTGTTTGAATCGTCTAATCGCATACTTTCATAATATTCACTTTTTATAATTTTTAGATGTGTATAATTCAATATATAAATGAACAAAATAACACATTAAATTGCGTAAAAAGTCAAATATAACAAGTATAATGGAACGAAAGATGTATAAAAAGTTTGTTCCTTAAAGTTAATCCTAATATGCGACTTACCCCTATGATATATTATTAACACAACAATTTTAGACCTAGAATTGTTAGGCCTATAAACTCTCTAAATAGCTAAGTAAATAGGAATGTACGTAAGACATTCTTATAACCAAAATAAAAGTAAAAAATAAATAGAAAGATTAATAATAAAAATCACATAAATATTTAATGTAATTTTATTAATAATGTATTAGCTACATTACTAGAATAGGCGTAACAATTATTGTTAATGTGAGAGGAAAAAGAAACATATACATAATATTAAGGATTAATAAGTTATAAAAAATAACAAGAAATAACATAATTTACTGATATGACTAAACTTAAACTAATTAGCTTTAAATTCATTTCAAACCCAAATTTAAAAACAATGCTCTCCTTTCTTTCTTTCTTCTTTTCCTTAACCCTTTCCCTACACTTTTCCTTATTAAAACAACTCTTAAAATGTGATCTATAACAAAATATACGAGAAAGGGTGTTGGATTCCCTGCCTCCATGAACAATGTGGATTTCTTTCCAACTGCGAGTATTCTTGACAAAGTTATGTTTTACAAAGGGCTCTTTGATTCTTCTTAATTTTCTTTCAATAATTGTTAATGCCTTAATTTCAAAAATAGAGTCAATATGGATGCCCTGATTGAGAGACTTGGGGAGAATCATAGATTATGGACCCCCTGATTACTGAATATAATATTGTATACCTTTAACTATTGAATATCAAATCATTGTTATTTAAATTTTTTAGATAGACTCGGGTAGAGACCCCTCTTTGCCCGTTATAGGGCCTGCCCTTCAGTCGAAAACAATCCACCTAGAATCCACATATTTCATCTGCTCCATCTATTAGCTAGCCATAAGATTTGGGCCCGTCAATTTTGAAAGTTCTATTCTTGGTAACGGGAGTGATGCGATTATCCATATTTAAATGTGAGTTTGTATTTTTGAAAATCTTTACGAGTCTGATAAGTGTAATATTTGTATTTATTCATATCATTTTATGCTCCTTAATGATGGTTGTTGTTAGTAATTTCGTGCTTATTTTGAAGATTTATGCTACATTACTCATTTTGGTTATTCCTGTTGATTTTAAGTAATTTTGATTGTTTTAAGCATAATTCTTATAATTTTAATGATGACGGAATTTAATAAAGTGATTTTAGCTCGGTTGAAGATGTTCTACATAGAAAATGAGCAAAATGGTAGAAGAGTGTTAATAATGCAAAAGTTTTGAGGTGAAATTTGATACATGTCTACTCTTTTCACCATAACTTTTGATAGAAAGATCGCTTTAATGAAAAGTTTGCAGCATTGGAAATTAGACTTCAAGAGCTTTCCAACAGTATATTATAAGTCCAATTCTGACAACTGACCAAGAAATGGCGACCATTTAAAGTTTGCTGAAATTGTCAGACAAAACGCCGACTCGGTTTTTTGGCCCTGGATGTGGATGCCAAGTAGGCTTTTTTCTTTTGGAATCCGTGCAGTTCATTTTTCAATACTTCAATTTTGTATTATTTATTTTTACCTTTATTTTAATTAACTTCTTACAGATTTATTTAGGGGTTAATGAGTAGCATTTAGGTTAAACCTCCTTTAGAGGAGCACAAGGAGGGAGACTAAAAACCTCTTCTCCTTCCTCCTTCATCTTCCTCTCCATTTGAATATCATTTTAATTCTTGTAAGCTTTAATTTCTTGTCATTTTAATTTCTTGTCTTTGATTTACTTTCTCATTATTAGTTTAATCTTTCTTTATCAAATTTGTATTAGTTTAATGTTTCCTTGCCATACTTTAATTGTTTTCTTAGAAATTGTCATTTAATAAATTGTTTCTATTTTGTCTTTTGGATCTTTAATTGTGTGTCACATAATTTAGTTATTGTTTTTCCTTGCAAATTTAACATTATCATTTTCATTCATGTTTTGTATCATGCTAGGTTTGTGTTTATTGCGTTCACCATGAGTAATGAGTAGATCCATTTTCTAGGGTTAGGGTTTAAACCTACGAGTTGAGTATGATATAATGATTGAAAGTGTCTATGAAATTAGGATTAATGTGGTTAAATTGTGTTAATAACCCTAAATTAAATATGCTTTGTTGGACTAGTTAATAGAACTAGCGTGTGAGATTGAGATCAATTTTGCTTTAGGGTAAATTTTAGTTAACATCTTATTAATTCATTCAATAAAACTAGTGTGTGAGAATCAAATTAGTAGGGTCTAAATCTAATAGTTAATCAACAGAGCGAGAGTTTGAGATTAACAAGATCATGTTTAACCACATAATTAATCCGACATTTCATTAACACTAATAAGAACTTGATTATACAAGACTTTAGGGGATTTCCGACACCCTTGATCTTTTAACATATAGTTTAAACCCATATCTTTATTGCATTTTTAGTTTGTTAGACAACAACTTACCAAATCTTTTTCTCTCTGAGCAATATAATTTATAAAAATTAGCAAATTTCTTGTCCTAACTTCCTTATGTTTGACCCGTGACTACACGTACACAGTGTGCTTGCGTTAAATAAAATTTTCACATCATATTCCATGTGGTGTTATCTTTGCACTTGCTTAATTAGAAAAGTCAAGTTAGGATTAGAAGATTGAACTTTGTACTTAATCATTTTATAGTCCTATGATTTAATCTTACTCAGAAGAGGGCAGAATAACGGACCACACACCCAACTGGATCATCAAAAAGGAGTCCAATGTTGGCGTGTAGATAAGCAAAGTCTAGAGAAAGAAATCGGTCCAAATTTAAAGGGATAAAAAAGAAAAATTAAATTAAATGAGTTTTTTTTTTTTTTTAAATAAAATTTCCCCAATTAACTTTGAGAAAATTTAAATTTCCAAAATAAGGACATTTTTTATACAAATAGACATCTTTTTTTTTTTTCTACTTTTGTTTTACTATTTTAAATGTCTAAATTCTCCGGTAGAAAAGCTACTAGAATATAACCGTTCTCGAAATAAAAAATGTAAACAAATTTTTATTTAGGACCGTCTTAAAATTGGGATGCTATTACATATGTCATCGCTTTTAAAATTTATGTGATTATTTTTTGTAATGCTTATGTGATCACTTTTAAAACTTATATGGTCACTAAGACCTATATAATCACTTTGAAAGACCTATGTGTTAATTTTATTTTACTATATGATCACTTTTGAAGCTATCACTTTAAAAGCATATGTGATCACTTTTAAAGTTTATTGAGATTGTGTTTTGTGGTGATGGTGGACTTGAAAATTAAAAATGATCACATATGCCTTAAAGGGATCACATAGGTCTTAAAAGTAATCACATAGGTCTTAAAAGTGACTATATAAGCTTTAAAAGTAATCACTTATAATAGTCAAAGTGATTACACATGCTTTAAAAGTAATCATATAAGCCTTAAAGTGATCATATATTCTTTAAAAGTAACTACATAATTTTTAAAAGTGATCACATATTAAATTAAAAATAATCACATAAGCCTTAAAAGTGATCATATATGTCTTAAAAGTAATCACATATACCTTAAAATTAATTACACTAGCTTTAAAAATAATCAAATATAATAGTAAAAAATAATTACATAAACTTAAAAAATAATCGCACAAATACAATTACACCAGCTCTAAAACTAATAAACTGGTGGGCGGCACATGAGATTGTCTCAAATTGTATAGGAGAGAACAAATGCTAAAATAGTTATTATTATAATTATATTATAAAATAAAAAATATACAAATACAACTTATTCTATCAACGAAAATGATAGTTTAACATTAGTACATGAGTTTGACCCAACGGTCCGATAAACTATTTACATTAATATCTTTTCTATCAAAGTAATAAGGAGCCTTTTTTCCTTTGATGAATAATCACTACAAAAAACTCACTAAATACCGACGCAAACAATCGACCAAGTAAATATTTGGTCGGAAAGCTAACGACTAATATTGTTACAGTATATAATATATTTTAAAGTTTGAACCATTAGCCTAAACTTTTTATTAAGGTCTCAGGATCGATAGTTTAGATCAAGGAATTAATTTAACCAATTCAATCAAAAGCTTAGATTATTGGTTGAGGTTTCTAAATATATTATATACTGTCAAATGTAATAAAGTTTATGGGTAAATGAGACTAACATTGTCGACCGTGACGACAACTGAGAACTCCAGCACTTGCAGTGAGGGTAGCAACAAGGTTTGATGGCTTGGCTGCTAAGCTAGAGGCTTTGGCGTAGCTAGCACCAGCTCCTGAGCCTGAGGGGGTGAAGTAGGCCCCATTTAGAAACAAATCACCTTCTGATCTCCAGTTCCACTTTTTCCAATTTCCTTTACTTTTCACCCTCTTAGTCACCTATTTAATACACAAGAGATATACTCATATTGATCGATTAAATACAAATTCTTATGAGAGACTATCTCTAATTGGACCGGTCAATTATATATTTTTTAAATATTGTAAGTAAGCATTAAGAATGATGTAAGTAGGCATTAAGAATACGTTAAGTAAGCATTAAGGATAATGTAAGTAGGCATCAAGAATACGATAAGTATGTATTAATCTTTATTGGGTTGGGCTTGAGATACGTCTCTCAAAAAGACGGTCTTTCAAGAGACTAGCTGTCGATTAAAACTATTGGCTCATTTGTTAGCTATTAAGTTGATCACCTTTAAAGTTTATAATATTTGTTAAAAATTACTATTTCTATTTATTAAAGTTATTTTTATTTGTCATTGTGAGTTATTCCGTTTGTTGTTCCTATTAAGAATGTTTGATTCCAATTATATCACAAATTTTTAACATAATTAACCTTATTTATCGTCATTTTAATATTATAATAAAGCTTATGGTCCCACATATTTTCTACTAACTTCTTTTTAACATTTTTATATTGTTTATGATTCCTATATATTTCCCACTAATTTTTTAATAGTTGTGATGTGATGTCCATATTTATTACACAAACTTTATTTTTATATTTTCTTAATGTTTACAATCTCAACTTTTCTTCCATCAAATTTATTCTTCACTATAATAATATAATCACCATCTAAAAGATTCTATATTTCTTAATTTCTATGAATACTCCTTATGAAAACAACATTAAAAAATAAAGAAAATAGTATAGACTGTTTATTAAAGAAAAAGTAAAATATACAGCCAAAAGTCAAATTTTCACATTTTACTGTATTTTGACTATAAAAAAAAACTAAAAGTTAAAAGTAAATAAAAAAGTCAACTAAAACTTCATTTATCAAATATATAATTGTTTGTTAGATAGTATTACCTCTTTGGCAAAACGATTGGTTGGGGCAAGGTACCTATTTCCTTGGCTGTTAACGGTGGGATTTGCACTCCCTCCAATGGCATACATTTGCCAATGGGTGTAGTCATTGTTCACAACGTGGAAGTGGCCATGTCTACACCTTGGCATCCTTTGGATAAGTCCTTCTCCAAAGTGATTGTATGCAATCGTAACTTGCATTACTTTATCCTTTACATACGAGTCTGAGTGACCCAACAACATCACCTGTTTTTAATCAAAAAACCCAACCAAATACAACTCTTACTATTAAAAACCTTCAAACTAATAGCACTAACCTGTTTATATGTGGTACTAAATAGTGATAATAAAAGTGAATAATAATTTTAATAGAAATGAAATCTATCACGTCATTCTTATTGTGAGTGAACTTTAATTATAAAAATTCTTTTTTTGTTCACGTACTATTGACTATTACCGCCTAAATTATCCTTTTAACGCATTAGAATGAACTTTTATAAAAAAATGATATTAAAGTTGATTAACATATTCATAAAAATTCTCAAAAAAATTTCCTACCAAAGTTATACTAATATTTCAGTATCATTTCTACTAAATAATGACAACAACTAGATGACCCATAAAATGTATTGTACTTTATTCAAATTTATAATAAAACCATAGTACTTAGATTTATATAGATCCGTTTATTGATAGTTACATGTATTTTAGGTGGATGAGGAATGTTAGCTAGGTTTTTTAATATGAAAATTTCAAGGAAAGTAAAGTTTTGATTTTAAATTTATATAATCAAATGTGAAAATCTAAAATTGATTCGTATGATGTGTTTGGAAGAAAAAAAATCAAATTTGAATTTGATTCAATTTCACCATTATATTAAAATGGTTAAGATTAAGGTTTCTATAATAATTTTTTAAACTTTGTGATTTTCAAACTTTTTTTATTTATGATCTTATGATTGAAATTTAAAATTAAAAATAAAATATTTGTTTTTAAATACAACCTTACCTCATTGTGACGCGTAAAATAATTGTTAGAAATGGTAATAGCAGTGGATCCAATAATAGCATCAATGAGTCCATCAGCACAATTTGAAAGGGAGTTATGATCAATCCAAATATGACTCGACCCGAAAATAGAAATCCCATCACCATCAGCAACACCTCTAAACCCATAATGTGAAGGAGAACTTCTCACCATTGCATTACCAGTTGGCTTACAATCATGTATATGAATACCATGTATTATAATATTAGTAATATATTGAATAGTAATACATGCTCCATTTGCAATATGTACATTTACTCCTCTTCCATCTATTGTCTTAAAACTGTTCATAATTAGTTCTTCTTTTAATTTTATTACCATGTCCCTTTTAAAAATGATCCAAAGTGGCTCATCTTGGATGACAGCATGGCGAAGTGTGCCAGGTTTTGGGTTCACTGCATCATTGTCCGTTGGATCGGTCACGACGTAAAATCGTCCATCATGACCTCCGATTGCGTTGCGCCCAAACCCAATTGCGCAATTAGCTAGGTGCTTTCGATTTTTGTGCCAATTAGGATCGCATCTCCAACAGTCGTCAATTAAATTCCCCGTTCCACATGAGAAATATCCTAGATTTCTCCTTGTATTGTTGGTAATGCTCCTAAAAATCATAAAACCTATATTAATTGAATGAATATTATACATATATTATGCATTGATTTTATAATTATATATTTTTTCATCCTTGGTAATAGTCTCAAATCTTTTTTTTATTTCATTTATAAACTTATTATCTCTATTCAATCAAATCACTTATTTCTATTATCTATTTGTTTTTTTAACTTATTTTTTAACTCAATTTTATTTCCACTAAATTTCATCCAAAAAGATTTGAGTAAATTCTTATAGGGACGGAGGGAGAATTAATTATTAGTTAGGTCATGAGTCGAATGTAAAGTGAGATTACGAGTGGCTTAAGAGGGTCAAATCTGACATAAAGTGTCAAATGAGACAGTCTCATGCATGTGAGACCATTTTTATTGGGCAAGACCCAATATACATTAACTGTCTTAAAGCGATCACTTACAACATTAAGTGATCATTTAAAATTTTATAATAGTCATTTTATAGTCTTAAATTGATTATTTACAATAACTTAAAATGATTATTTATAATCTTAAAATAATCATTAAAAAACTAATTATATAAATTTATATCATTATATGACGATCGATACAAGATGAAGTGTAAATCTAAATATGAGATGTGCTTCGAAAGGATTTAAAATCCATACCCAAATTCAATCCTATTAAGTTTAAAAAAGTTTGACCTACACCCTAAAATTATTGTCGGATCTGAAATGTGCTTAATAGGGTTTTAAATTCATCACCGCCCATAGTCGGCATTCTTACAGTGTTAGACCATTTATATTAGAACTGTTTATGGATGGATCTCTTAAAAGTCTATCTCCAGGCTCAAATATTCAACAGTCTACTTGTATTTACAGATTTATTTTATGTTGTTATTTGTACATTTTTTTAAGTGGACGAAACCTGAGGATAAGCGAGCATGTTTTATATAAAATTAAAAATATTAGAATTAAGTCATAATAACAATTAAAACCATACAATATATAATCCAAAATACTCCAAATATTTAAAAAGTTTCAAAATACTCAATTTACATAAATATAAACATCATGTTGGATAATCCAACCAAAGTAATACAATCATGGATTATCATCATCTTACTACGGAGTAATATAGACAATAGGTGAGTAGACTAGAGTGCTAATTAGAGTATTAAATTAAATTTGGTGATTATTATTTAATGGATAATGAAGACAAGAGATGAGTAGACTAGAAACAATTTATTAAAAAACAACAAATTATTATCTAATAATCAATATATTAATTCAGGGGATTGGTGGGTATAGCCGCAAGTAACTTTTTAGTGTCGTTATCCCACTATTTATTTTGGCGCACCGATATTATCGATCTAAGTTTTAATTTGTACATAAACAACTCTAATTCATATCAATAGTGAAGGGATGATATACGGTTCATACGGAAAAGAAATGAGGTGTCGGTGGGATGTACTAATTAATTCAATCACTCAGAACAATGCTAAAAGATTTACATTTATTACTATCACACGATCCACCAATAATTTGCCAGTTTTTGTCTACAAGGATTTGTTCGATCATAAATCATAATCCAAATTCTAAACCCCCTAAACAAAAAAAATGTCAAAAGTATTATGTTTACTCTCAATCTCCCATTGAGGATTGGGTTATGAGGATATATTTATTTACACATTTTGGATATTAAAAATACCATAACAAATATGGAATATATATATATATATATATATATATATATATATATATATATATATATATATATATATATATATATATATATATATATATATAATCAAATAAGAAGCATTTTAAAATAAGAAGGGTGAGAAGAATTTTTTTTTATTTTGTTTTGTTACTATATGTATAAAAAAGAATACTATGTTATAAAGTAAGAATATTCTAAAAGTTTATGTCGTAGTTACTTTTCTGTGTAACATAGTTACTTTTAAAGTTATGTATTTCAATCGTAACCATCGATTTTTTTATTTTATTGAAATTAAGGATGTAGAATCCTTCTTACCCTTTTCATTTTCAACACCCTTCTCATTGGATCCCTCCATATATATATATATAATATATATATATATTAGAGTATAATAATAGTTTAAGGATATTATTTGGTTTTAGCAAATATTGTAGGAATATTTTATCAATAAAAATCTTTATTTTAGTGTATAATATATCTGATTCTATTCAGGGCTTTAACCGTCATATTCAGGTTGAGTGCAAGTAAAAAAAAGGGATGAAGTATAAAATTTAAAATTTTCCACTATATGTAAAATGTGAGATTTTTATAAGCTTACCACATGAAATTAAATGAAAATTTTTCTATTGTTTATTTAAGCTTTTTTTTTTTTTTTTTTTTTTTTTTTTTTTTTTTTTTTTTAAATCCGCCTAAACATACTTAGTACAATTGAGATATCTATATGAAACCTTATTGTTTATAATATCAATATTTTAAGCTAGTGAATTTATGTTGTTTTAGACTCTAAATCTGTCTTGACATAAATTCATACTTTCTCAACTATTTGATTATAAAAATTAATATTAATAATTTAATATATATTAAAACGATTTAAACAAAATTTTATTTAATAATATATTTTAATTTATAAAAAAAATTAAAATTGATTAATAAAAAATATTAAAAAACAGCTATAGTCAAATATAAGTGAAAAATAGAGTAATAGAATAAGAAAATATCCTGCTACTAGTATGGCACGTCCACTAGATGACATGCACGTTCCTTGTTCCAAACTATTAAAGAGGATTGTGGTGGGTGCGTTTTCAAGTGTCTACTTTTTTCTTCTTATTTTTTTAATTTTTTTATGCAACTTATTTTCCTTAATTTAATTTATAATTGTTAGAGTATATAAAATATTTTGGGTCTTAACCATCAATTTAAGTTTTTGGTTGAATTGCTTCCTTGATATGATATCAGAAGTCGGTGTGACAAAGGATTACGGGTTCGAATCTCAACCACCCCTCATTTAAAGTATGAGGAGGGCCTGTACTGCATCCACACTTCGAGCCCAAAGCGTTTTCGTGTGAGGAGGCATGTTAGAGTATGTAACATATCTTAGAATTTCAACCATCAACTTAAGCTTTTAGTTGAGTTGTATCGTTGGCTCCTTGACGCTAATAAAATTATCAAAAACTAATACAAGTTCCAATTTAAGATTCAAGTAGCATATGGTGAATTTAACATTAAGCTTTAATATAAAGTTTTTGATAACAAATAAAAATATATTAATCAGTTAAAATTTTATAATATTTATATAAGTTTTCTTAAATTTCTTAATATTGACATAGAATAATTTTTATTAGCATTTTGAAAATTTATAATAAATTATTTAGGGATTGAGTTTACCTTGAGACCATAGATATTATCTCTTCTGGTCGTTCAACAACAGCTTCTTGGTTTTTCACTTCAGCTTCTTTGGCCCTGAAATCAACATTTTTATAGACCATTGATGAATTTATTTCATATTTACAAACCCAAAAGAAAAAACACCAATTCTCCACGGTCTTTGCCACAATATACACTTATATTGTTAAAGAGTTCACTTATAATCTTAAAAGTGATTATTTATAGTCTTAAATTGATCACTTGTAATCTTAAAATAATTACTTATCACGTAAAGTGATCACTCAGAGAAATAAATTGATTTTATTGTAAAAAATGTGTTGAAAGAAAATTTAAATGTAATAATATATATGTTTTGATTATTTTATATGATTTCCAAAATTTTATACTAGTTGGCTTTTAGTATTAGTTTCTATATTGGCAAGGCACATTTTTGATATTCTCACGAAAATTATACTTAATATGGAAATCTTTCATGCCCGTATCATGTATAATCCTTGGCATGAATCATGATAAAATAAATGACATATTTATTAAATTTCAACGTTATATCCAACATTATTAACAAATGTACGTGGTGAGTAAACATAACTAATTTAAACAAATATGGAGTATAATATTGCACTTTTAACATCTAAAACATATAGCTTAAATAGTCTTCAATAGTATGTATTCACTCTTTTTCACTAATTTTGCCCTAGGTTGAATTTTTTTAAAAAATAGCTAAAATATTATTTTATTTAAATTTGGTTTCCATATGTAAATAAGATGAAAAAATAAGTTAAATACATCAATAAGAACAAAAAAAGTATAGGTCATAGCAGATAATAAAAGATTTGCAAATTAATAAGATAAACTAAAATAAAAAATAGCAAATTTGACAGGACATAATCTATACGGAGTATATGCATAGAAATGTCCATTTGAATGTTGGTACGGAACAGTAATAGAGTACTGAAACACCAATTTTACTTTTTTTTTTTGTTTTTAATATTTAATAAGCTAAATTTAAATCACTATTTATTTTAATTATTGTTTTCGAAAATAAGATCAAATCATTATAGAAAGACTTGGACGACATCTCTATCAGAATCAACAATCAGAAAATACATAAAATTTATGATAAAAAACAATTTAGATTAGTCAAATAATAATCGTTATAGCCTTATAGGTTTAGTCTTTTTATCTTAATAGTAATATACGTTGAAATTTTAATTTAAAATTAAAATAATTATTATTTATGAGTTAATTATTTTAGTAAATGATTAATAATAGTTAGTCAATAGTTTATTTAACTTTTTATATTTGACACTAAGTTAATATTTTAATTTCAAAAAAATTACTTATTTGTATCTATATTTCAATTCCTTTGTAGCTTTTCATAAATCATTAATCATTAATAAAAAAAATATAATGAGTCTACTATACTTTCTTTAGTTTTACTCTAACGATATACCAACAATATAAAAATTAATTGAGCAGTATACCTATATGCCATTGAAGAATTCATGATTCTTTTAAGTAGTTCTTCAACTCTGCACACTCAAAACCAAATAAAATAAACCAAATTGATATTCAATTTCAATTTTAATCAAGAAAATTTCAAATGATTTTGCAACAATGTAGCTAGAAATACCTTGAATTTACGATTTGATCTTTTTCGCTTTGTAATTTTCCATTAACAATGGTTAAGAAAAGCGACGAAATCATCAATGTGAACAGAGCAAAAGATGTTAGAGAAACTTCCGCCATTACTAGACCTCTATTTTCTCTCTCTTCTCCTTTTTGTGAGGTGAGGGAGAATGAAAGGAAGAAGGTATGCTTGTTTTTATAAGAGAAACAATGAGCCTAACATTCTTTTTTTAAAATAAAAAATAATTTGCAAATTATATCGTTAGCTTTTAAAAATTACAATTTTGATACTCCTTTCTGTTCACTAAATTGTGTTATTTGACTTTTTTTTCATTTTTTAAATAGTTAAAAGAGATTAGCTGTGAAAAAGACAGAGTATAATATTTTTAAATTTTATAGGGGTAAAATAAGGTTATTTAGTGTAAAGGTGTGAAAATATTAAGTGCGGTAAAGGTATATGGCAAAGTTAACATACTGAAAATCGAATTAAAACATGTTATATAAGAAAGAGTATTTATTATGTTATATAAGAAAGAGTATTTATTATGTTATAGCCATTAAAAAATATGAAAGTTTATAACATTTATAGAATTCCAACAACTTAATATATTGATACAGTATGTTGAGCTTTTGCTTTTATTATTGAGCAATGCAATGTCAGTTACATTAAAATAATACATACCTAATTTAACTAAAATGAGATTAACTAACATAACTAAAATTAGGCTAACTAAACGTGATCTTAATTAGGAAGTAAGAAGTAAGAATAATTGCTAGAAATATATTCTTTTGCTAAACTTTGATAAACATTAAACAAACACTAAAATGATATGCACGTACGAAACTTCAAAGCAAGATTCATTTGTATACTTGAATCACCTCATGCTGGCGGATTTAGATATGTACTGTGGGCCCACTATGAAGAAAAGAATAAGTGGAAGCTTAGAATACTTTAGGATGAATACTATGTATGTATTATTCGTTAATCACAAGTACAACCCCAATATATACGATGAATATGAGCTAACTAAGAAAATAATTAATCTAGGAAATATGAATATTACCCTAATACATCCAGCTAAAAAAGGTAACAAAATAACAGAAGAATAATATAAAATAAATACACATATTTGTTTTTCAAAAACTGATGATCGGGAAACCCATGAGCAAGCAAAGTGTGACCCTTTTTAATCGTCTCGTCCACATAGTACAAACCTTCTCGTTCAGTACTACGCCCAATAATCCTTCCTGTCTGAGCATCCTGCACAATACAATCAGAAGAAGACATAAGCACAGTACAGTTTAGTACCCGAGTCAATTGACTAATAGACAACAGCTTATGAGACAAGCTAGGAATTAAGAGACAATTTTTTAATTTTAGAGATGGAGAAATAGTCACGAGCCCAGATCGATCAACATTCACACACTCCCCCATTAGCTGTTTGAATGTAGGTGAGGGTGTTTGGATTAGTAGATAAAAGATCACGAGGGTCAAATATCACAGTATTTGTGGCCCCACAATCAAATATCCACTGGGATGAAAAAGGAGGTTTACACATAAGGCCAAATTTTTGGGTCACGTGTGGGTTTTTAGGGAAATGGTGGGTTTTATTTAAAGCAGGTCGTGGGTTATTTTGTGGGATTAAGGGGTTATATAAAGGTATTTTAGGAAGGTTTTCTATTTCTCCCTCTCCCTTTTTCTCTCTTCTGGCCCATTTCCATTTCTTTTCTCTGGTTCACCTGTGTCGCCATTGTTATCTTCCCTTGCTTTTGATTTGTGAGTTGGTCCACCAATAGACATGCTCTCAGTGTGGAGGACACAGGTGGCAATGTTAGCCTTGCCGCCGGTTCTGGTTGACGGAGCCTTGGTGGCAGCTTTCCGTTGTCGGTGCTCCTCCCACCACTCCGGGAAGCCGATCAATTTAAAACACACTTCCTTTGTGTGAACGATTTCCTCCACAGTAACTACACTTGAGGTGAGTCTTGTCCTCCATATCACGCCGGGATGACGAAAAATCCGACCGGTGTTTGACGGCCAACCCACTCTCGATTTCTAGGGGAATTTTTTACGGTGATGAAGCATGGGTCATGATGCCATGCCTTGAGATCTCACGCCTAATAGTAGCATATGCTATTTCAACGGTGGGAAGTGGATTTTGATTTAACAAATCCCTCTTTTCTTTGTCAAAAGTCTCGTTAATTCCGGCCAAAAACTGGAATAAATGTTGTTTTTGGATGAAGGTGTTGAAGATTGTTATATCTTCTACATGTATCATAGGGTTCGGCTGCCGTCGATCCATCTCCTTCCAAATTGTGGTCAGTTTCCTATAAAAAAACCTCTAGGGGATCTCGATTCTGTTTTAGGGCGTTGGCTTGAGAACTTAGATCAAACATCTAGAGTTCGTCCCTTCCACTGCTTAATAGAACTTCGATCCCTTTCCATAAGTCTCTTGCAACAGTGTAGTCTAAGAACTGATTTATGAGATCTGTGTCAATGTTCGAGATGATCCATGATAGGACTATGGAGTCCCTTTGTTTTCAGGTTTTGTATGTGGGGTATGAGGTGGTAGGAGGATCGTCTATGATGTAGCTGAGACGTCCCCTACACTCTAAAGCAATCTGCGTCATTTTACACCAAGTTGTGTAAACTTGATAGGTCAATTTTTCGGCTATTTTTAGATCTGGTGACAAAGTTTCTAGGGCTGTGTTTGGTTTATGCATTTGTTGAAACAGTTTGAACATATGCTCCATCTGTTTCATGGTTACGAGTTGTTGTTTTGAATCTATTTCTGCCTTTATTTGCACGTAAAGTTGTTAAGGTAAATGATGATGGCCGAAAGTGTTGTCGGTCCCAAAAACACCTTCGGCTTTGATACCATGAAGAAAAGAATAAGCGGAAGTTTAGAATAGTTTAGGATGAATACTATGTTTGTATTATTCGTTAATCACAAGTACAACCCCAATATATACAATGAATATGAGCTAACAAAGGAAATAATTAATCTAGGAAACACGAATATTGCCCTAATACATCCAGCTAAAAAAGGCAACATAATAACAAAATAACAGAAGAATAATATAAAATAAATACACATATTCCTAGACACTATATAATTTCATTTTTAACAGCTAATCTTGCATGAAATTGTTTCATTATGAAACGTGCTTATAATATAATTAGCCTGTAAATTTTTCAACTTAATCCCATTAAGATTGTAAATGATCAACTTGAGGTTATAAGTCATCGTTTAATAAAAAGTAATTAATTTAAGATTCTAAACAATCATTTGGTTATGCATTGAACTTTCAGCTCATTAAATTTTCAGCATTGATGTCGAATTTTATTTTCATCTTTTCGTACCATGAACAACTCAACCACGCATTAATACTGCTAACAAGCTTTTACCACAAGATCGTAAAAAGAAAAAACATTTAGAATACCACTTGTATTTTTAAAAAAAAAAAAAGAGTAAAAGTGAAAAATAAGACAAACAACCTTTTATTTTAGCTAAATGTATACATAGATTTGGATACCTCAGCTGCAAATGAAATTTTATGACAATAGATCATTTGACTCCACTTGTATTTTAAATTTGTTTATTAAATTTTTTTTTAATTTTCTTCAAGGGAAAATTTTCAAAAATTTTAGCAA
Organism: Amaranthus tricolor; assembly: GCF_026212465.1. NCBI lineage: Eukaryota > Viridiplantae > Streptophyta > Magnoliopsida > Caryophyllales > Amaranthaceae > Amaranthus > Amaranthus tricolor. The sequence continues at coordinate 22,894,530 of NC_080057.1, read as the reverse complement.
TAAGAAAGAAGCATAAAACAAATTTTGCCCAATATATCGCATTACAATTTTTGCCTCAAAATAATAATTATTAGAATGACGATATTCAATGGTAGAGCAACTCTTAGATAAGATTATCGTCTTATGGTAAGACAGGTCAATGCAAGAGCCATATTTAAAATAATGAGTGTTTTAAAATTTAAAGTGCTAATTTTTTAAAAACTTGTTGAACATAAAACAAATATTTAATAGGGCTTGTTAGTTCAATTTAGAACAATTTTAGGATTTCATCGTTTCTAATGAAAATTTGTGTTAAAAACACAAACTCTTATTTGAGAACGTCTTTACAAAAGATGTCTCAAGTTTGGGCCTGTAACACCCCTGAATTTTTAACCCCTTAAACCCTGAATTTCCAACCCCTTAAACCCGGAATTTCCAACCCCTTAAACGAAACCAGAATCGTGAAGGAAGGGAGGAAATTCGGGTGTTACAGGGCCAGCCCAATTTTTAAATTAAAAAAAAATAACTAAACTTTCTAAATAATGCTTTTTAACTTCCATTTTCAGTTTTGTTGTTTTTCTTTCCTGACAAAACTACTCATCTTTTTCTTTCAAATTTCATTTGTAGTTTTTAATCTCCATCTTCCTCTCTCAAACTCTATTGTTGTTTATTCTCTGTCTTCAACATTTGCAAAACCATCAAAGTTATGTATTTATACTTCATCAGTTTCGTTTTAAAGCTTTCATTTTCATTTTTTTTGGGTTGATTGTGTTATATATTAGTTGGATTTACAATTTTCTGATTTTTTTAAATTAAGCTTTATCAATGGTGTAAATAGTGATGTTGAAGAAGACAACAATGTCTACTGTTTTGGGGAAATTAATAAAAGCAATTGTGGTTATAATATAATATATTGGGAGTTATAATATAATATATAGTTGTAATTATAATATAATATATTTGGGGTTATATCCATAATATATTTGGAGTTATAACATAATATGGTTAGAGTTATAACAAAATATATAATTGCGGTTATAACGTAATAGATTTTGATTTATAACAATATATATTTGTGATATAATACTACAAATTTGATATTATAATAATACAAGCAAATATATTATGTTATAAAACCTCAAATATATTAAGTTTTAATTCCAAAAATATTGAGTGATAACCCCAAATATATTCTGTTATAACCTCAAATATGTTAATTCCAAATATATTGAGTTATAACCCCAAATATACTGTTATAACCTCAAATATGTTATGTTATTAACCCAAATATATTATTTTAACTCCAGACCATAAAAATTAGCTATAATTGTCATCTTAAACATCACTATTTTCCACCATTGATGAACCTTAATTTTTTTTAAAAATGAAAAAATCTGATTTATTACTAAATGATGTTTTATTTTGCTTGGAAATAGATAGTTAATCAGAAAATTTTTCATCTTTCAAAAAGAAAGCAGTTTTCTACAATTTTTTTTAAAAAAATTAAGATATTTACTAAAGAAGCAAAGTAGGCTGAGCTTTTGAAAGCCGTCTAAAGACGGTCTCTTAAGAGAGAGCCTGGTGTTAAATCTAACATTTTTAAATGTGGGCCCTTTTATGACTTTGGGCTTTAGGTCATTGTCCCTTTAGTTATGCGTCCGGGCTAGGCCTTATGAGAACAAGTAAATTAATTGGCAGTATGGTACGTTAATTGTGGTCATCTTGGATCCTTTAAAAATCCACTTACCAATAGTAGTTTGATTCTAAGTATGTTCAACATGTTTGATTTATTTTTAATATAAAATTATATAGTATATGTTAAGTATTTAAAAATACAATATTGTTAGAAAAATATCATTATTTCTGAAATTGCATAGGGCTTTAAAAAATTTGTTATTTTTTACTCTGCCGCTGCAGTATGGTGGCATTACTTTGTCAATAGTCATTTTATTGAGTTTAAAAACTAAACAATTTCATAATTAAATTTTATTTTAGTTTGAGTAAGTTATGTTTTCCTAAATAATGTATTGAATTCGATTCTCATTTCTCACCTTTCCTTTCATTCACTTTCCTTTCATCTTTATTGTCCATTTATTACTTATGACGAGTTTGATTTCAAAACCAATGTTACCACTATATAATGAATATCACTTAAAAGTCATGGAATCATGAACGAAGGATTAGGGACTAAAGATTTTATCTTTACGTACTCCTAAGACACTTAAGATTGAAGGTATAAAAACTTTTGTTTGTAAACAACTTTAATCAATGAAAAAGAATGAAATGCAATAGGAAATGAATGCAAAATAAACAGGATATAATATTTACGAGGTTTATTCAACTTGGCTACGTTCTCAATAGTAAGCTAATTTTGTAGGAGATCGTTATTGATCATTGAAACGACCTTAAAGCAAAAAACTTACATTCTCATAATTTATTTTATTTGGGTTATATAACCTATATATAGAATGTGTGGCTGACCCAAGATTTAAAGTAATGGGGTTGCAAAGTTTAGAGCATGCACATAGAAATTAAAATAAAAAGTCAATTATAACCTTGCCAATGTAGTACCCAATTATACAACACAACAAATCATAGAGTAATAATTTTAAATTATAAATACAAAACAAATTCAATTAGCACTTTAGAATAATTTTATATTTATTAATAACCAACATTAGTTTTCAATTTTTGATTAAAATTAATTAATATTAAGTTCAATCTTCAATCCTCAATTTAAATTTAAATACATTAAAGATATACTAAAATAAAGTCACATTTGAATTCACACTTTAGAATAATTTGATTAATTTTACCCAATGGTGGGAGAATTGTAGAAGTTATTGTGATTGCATGGAGGGTTGTGATTGGCGACGTTAGTTGACCGAAAAATAGGGATTGTCCTTTTATCAAAAAAGGAAAGCTATAATATGATGGTTTATAAAGGAAAAAATAAATAAAAAAGTAAATAAAAAGTGTTAAATTTATGAGAAAATCATAAGAAATTTATGGGAAAATTAGCTGATTTATACTCCCTCCGATCTTATGATATAGTCCCATTTGCTTGGGCACGGATATTAAGGGTTGTGTGGGGTCCATTAAAAAGGTAAATAGTAAAGGATAAGTAGTGAAGGATAAGTAGTGAAGGGTAGTTGGGTAAGTAAGGTATATGGGGGTATATTCGTAATTACTTGTGTGAACTAAGGATATTTAAGTAAAAAAGGATTGCCAAAAATAGAAATGGGACTAATTCAAAGGTTTTGCCAAATAAGGAAATGGGACTATATCATAAGATCGGAGGGAGTATTTTTTTTTAAACTTATCTAATGTAAAAGTTTTTTAAAAAAAAATACCTTATATAATACAATTCTTTAAAAAACACTATCTTTTAACGATTTTTAACCCGTTAAGTTTAGCCTTTGACTGTCTGACAGTCACGTGACCCTTAAAAGGAGACCTTCTTCTTCATTTGATGAAGCTTCCATGGCTGCAAGTAATTTAAAGTAATTGGGATAATTTACGATATCCTAATCTGTCAATCATCATCATTTTCCCTCTCGGACTCAAATTCAATGCTTCACTCCAATATTGAAGCTGCTGCAATTGTTGGCTTGAACCCATCGGAAAATATGGATTCTGATACGGGTACCCAATCCCATGCCCGTACCCAGGCCCGCTGTAGCCTTGATCGAATGAAATCATTGTTTGTTGGTGTTGATTTTGAGGTATTAATTGAGATTTGGAAGGGAAAATGGGATTGGGTTAGTTTGATTAGAGAAACCTTCAAATGCAAATGGAAATGTCAATTTTGAAGCAAGATTAGGATATTGTAAAGTATTTGAATCTGGGTTTAATGAATTTTGCCAATCTGTAGGGATTTGTTGTCTTTCAGGACTGCGGATTTTCTTCAATGGAGGTCCAGAAGAAGAACTTGCAGCCATGGAAGCTTCATCAAAAACTTGCATCCATGGCTGCTGACATTGATTATCATGGGTATCTTTCCCTTATCCCTATCCCACTTCATTTTGGCCATACTTTCAGTTTCACCCATCATTTGTTTGGCTTTTCTGGTTCTAGAATGTGCGGAGGAAATTCGAAAGAGGGAGAAGAGCAGAGGAGAAGCAAGGTTAGGTGCACAGCAGGAATGTCAATAAAGTTCTAAGTTTGGAGAAGAAGGTTCATCAAATGAAGAAGAAGGTCTCTTTTTAAGGGTCACGTGACCGTCACGTGACGGTCAAAGGATAAACTTAACGGTCAAAGGCTAAAAATCGTTAAAAGGTAGTGTTTTGCAAAGAATTATATTATATAAGGTAGTTTTTTGCAAAAACCTTTACATAAGGTAGTTTTTTTAAAAAGGGTATAGATTAGATAGTTTCTTATAATTTTGCCTAAATTTATATGTGTTACAACCTGGTGGTATGTAACTGACGTGGGATGTTGTCCACACAAGAATTACATTATATTAGTGAAGTTGCGTTTTCAAACCTTGGCAAATACACATTATTTTTTTGTAATTTATTTTATCTAATGAGGTTGCATATACCCCTTGTTTCAGGCTAGATTCATTTCTCTATAGAACTTATATCATAATGAGACTGTTTCATTGTTTCATATAACGATTGTAAAAAAAATTAAATTTTTGCTCAGAAAATTTGCATGTATCCAGCAAATTCTAACTGGACTCATTTATTATATCCAACTATCTCACTACCATCTTCCATGGCAGAAGTGTTAATTACTAGTCTCATTTCCTAGCATTATATAAAGTCACATTTCCTTCAATAGTCATATGCAAATTAATTAATAAACATCACTAAGTGACTGAGTGAGTGAACAAAAAAAAAAAAAAGAAAAACACTAGAAAATGGACAAGAGTTTTGGCATTACAATTTTGGTGACACTAATTTTAGTGCACTTTGCTTATGGAGCAAGAAATACACCCACTACTAATGTAGTAGACACCACAAAGAAAGGTGCATTAGCACCAACTAATGACAAGAAAAACTTTGTTTCTTTTGGTGGAATTGGAGGTGGTGTTGGTGGAGTTGCCGGAGTTATTCCTATTGGAGGTCTTGGTGGTGTCGGAGGAGTGGGCGGCATTGGCGGAGGAAGTGGTCTTGGAGGTATTGGAGGCTTGGGTGGTTTAGGAGGCGGAGCTGGTGGATTAGGTGGTTTAGGTGGCGGAGCTGGTGGATTAGGTGGTTTAGGAGGAGTTGGTGGGCTTGGTGGTGCTGGTGGCGGTGCTGGAGTTGGCGGTGGTGCTGGTTGTGTTGGAGGTCTTCCTTAAAATATGTGTATTTTTTATGTCTTTTTAAATTTGTTACATAACATAAATTATTTAAGTGAAAACTGTTAAATGTAGTGTAACGAATTTAACTTGACATAGAAAGTATTTTGTTATAAGATAATTATGTTGTTATATTATGGTTTAACTTAGTTAAGTGTACTGTTTTGTTTGGTTTTTTTGAAGTAATCGAAATATTTTGTCTTATTATGTCGTAATGAAATAATTTTTTCCAAGTGATTGATATATTTTTTTTATTTTAAAATACTTGTAATATTTGACGTTTTAGGCAGCTTTAGACTTTTAGTTGCTACAAAAACTTTTATCCATTTAAGCTTCAAAGTGACATAATTGTAAAGAAACCATTTCAACCAAAAAAGCTTAAGCTGATGGTTGAGGCCCTAGGATATGTTATATACTCTAACACGCCCTCTCACATAAGAGTCCATTCGGCTAGAAGTGTGGATGTCCACTTTAAATGAGGGGTGGTTGAGATTCGAACCTATAACCTCTTATCACATTGGCTTTTAGATATGTTATATACTCTAACAATAACAATAAGCTTTCAAGCTTCAAATTATTACGAGCTAACATCGGCGTAGCAAATATTATGAGGAGTCTATATTTTTTAATCTATTTCGAAATAAGGCCCTTATAATAGAGTAGTATAATTAGAATATTCTGTAAATATTCTTAATTTGTAGAATATCATGTAATTATTTACTTTTCTTATATTCTACATTATTGCATTGTATATTTGTACTTATGATTATTCATCTAATAAGACATCTTGACAATCATTATTGCATTATAGAATTCCATGCACTTATTTCCTTATGCCTTTTGCGGTAAAAATAATTAACACGAAAATATACAATTACACATTAATAAAATAGTTTATACTTAAATATTTGCACATAAACTGCAATTACAAAACAAATTTCATCTCATACATCAAACGAATTTATTAAAACTACAAAAGTTAATTATACAAAAAAATACATCTTAAAACTAATTTGGGGCCGCTTATTTTTGAGGGCCCAAACAATCGGACTACTCGAATATGCCAAGAAGTGCCCATGCCATCTAAAATAATAATCAGTTAGTCGAGTCTCGTATTATATGGAGAAAAAGTACTAGCTACTTTTAGGAAAATATTTTGAATTTTAATTTTCACATATTTCTCTCCATTTTCTTAGCCTATCCTAATTATTATAAAATACACTAATGAAGAAACGATTTGATACACGTGTCACATTGTCATTAAAAATTTTCCCGCCTTTTTTTTATTTTTGACAGGGAAACTTTTGATATTTGACTTGATATTAAAGAAAACAATTAACTCATTAAAACATGTAATAATAATAATAATAATAATAATAATAATAATAATAAATAATAATAATAATGATAATAATAATAATAAGGTTTTTACGTCAATTTTGTACCCAACTGAAACTCATTGTTTTAAACAACGATTTTTGATAGGGTATAAAATCTCGAATAGTTGGTCTAAAAGGAGGATTAGTTTTGTCGTTTGAAACAACTATTTTACTTAAAATAAAATTTTTGCCTCAGATAAAGGTTTAATCGTAGTTTCAACAATATATGTATAAAATAAGAAAATAAAATGTAAAATTATTCTAGTCCTTTTCGGACACAAATCACATGACAAATGGATTAGAATGGATCAGAATGGATCATAATAAAATAAATGTGACTTGAAGATCCAACTAGTTGAAAAGTGAAGAAATTCATATTAGTTGAAAATTAAATAGTTCTCATTAGTGCAAGACTTTATTTTCATTTTTTTAAGAATATTTGTATAAAGCAAAGAAATTAAATAAACTTATAATAGATAAATTATACATTACTTTTCAGATTTTTTGAATAAAGGATAATGGTTAAAATCTGGAGTATACAATAACAAAAAAAAAATTAATAAATTAAATGTCACATTATTTTATATAAATTGTTACAACTATTTTTTTTAGAAAAAATGTGTTACGACTACTAATAACACATGTAAAAATATAAAAAAACATTAAACTATCTAAAAATACTTTTTACAGTTTATATTAAAAAGACAAACTTTTCCCTATAAAGTATAAAAGGTGACTTAGTCGCAAGATATTAAAATTAAGTATTGTATTTAAGTAATTAGTAGTATAACTAACAAAAATAAATCTAAAATAAAAGTATATTAGATTTTAAAATTTCAAAATATCCTATACATTAATAATAATTAATTTTAAAAACTATAAAAATTTATAAATAATTGAAGAATAAATAGAATATTTTTGTAATAGTTATGGACTGATGAAAGTACTTTCAATTCGCTTATTAATTTGAGAATTGATGAAATAGATAAAAAAAATTAATTTTGGCTAGAAAAATAGGAATATGTAAAGTTCAATGCTTCAATCCAAATTGATTTCTTTTTTGTATGGGTAGCCATTAGGACCAAATTGATATATATATATATATATATATATATATATATATATATATATATATATATATATATATATATATATATATATATATATATATATATATATATATATATATATATATATATATATATATATATATATATATATATATATATATATATATATATATATATATATATATATATATAATTGTAAATAACAAGAGCTGGATGAAATTTGAAAAAAGATTTAGTAGCTAGTATTACCTTTGGTCTTTTTGGTATTTTAATTTATTTTTTGAACAATTTTAAATGTACGTATAAGGTTAAACATTTATAAATACGTTTAATAAAAAATTATATAAAATATTTTATATGTCAAAATAAATTAAAAAAATTTCACATACATATATTTTAACATGTAGAATCACTACAAATAATCATGTAATAATTTTTCTTTTAAAAGAATAACATAAGAAAAGAGAAATGGATCACAATTGAAGTGTTTGCTGTCACTGGTCAAGTGCTTGTGCAGTGACATTACTAAGTCTACTCAACCTCAAATTAATTGGACTGCAGAATGTGTACCATTCTTCTGGCCTATGTTTAGAGCATAGCTATACAAAATAAATTCACTAATTTGATATTTTTTTAACTTTGACTCGACTTTAAAATAACTTTAAAATTAATTTAATTAAAGTTATGTCAGTATTAATACTATGAACAAGACACTTGATTTTAAATTAACTCGAAAAACATGATTTAAAGTTGACTCGATGATAAAAAAACAAAATAAATACTTTTATTTCAGGGTCCAAACAGATTAAGATTTACGGTCTATATCTATTTTTTTTGTAAGTTTTATTGGAATATCAAGATTTTAGATATATTTATAAATCTATTAAGAACCAAATCTCAAGATATAAATTATATTTTCATAGATATAAAATTGTGTGAAATCATAGGTTAACTACCATGAAACTTTATATAATAGATGTACAAATCTTTATAGGCCCTATAAGCTGCATAGAACTACGGGCGATTTTTAGAGAAAAAATAAGTCATGTCACAAATAACTCAAAAAAAATATATATACAAGTGGAATGCCATTTCTTGCTTATTGCAGAGTTTGATCGTAGGCACTTTGTGCTGCAGTACAATTACATTTAGTATTTTTAAGTGTTGTTGTTTGTCTATCCGAATCATCCATTAAATTTGTCCACGCGCAAAACATTCATCTTTACATATGTATCAAACTAATTAATTTGCTATTATTTTTCTATTATGTTACACAAGTTAATATCAATAAAATTTTTAATGAATGACTTTAATTAATGACTTTGATAGATTTGGACATAAATTCTCATTAAGTAAAGGTTGATGTATGGTGGACACTTGAAGTGAGCTTGGCCATTGGCATAATGGTACGTTTATTTATCAAGCTTACCAAATGCTTGTACAAAATTAGTTACAACCAAGCAATGACAAATAACTAATTAAAATTTTCACTTGGTTGTATAAGCACTAAAAAGGTGCAAATAAGAAGGGTCAAGTTCATGTCAACTAAGAGTTTGACTTAGATGGACGGTTGTTGAGGTGTTATGGTCATAATTAATTAAATAATTAATTGTTTTGCAGGTGTTGTATGTTGATCGGAAGAACAAGCTTTTTTAATATTGCCTATCTTTGGAAATTTTAAATGGGTCTTATTTTGATTGGAATATGTATTGTCTTTTCTAGGTAAGTTCTAGATTTATGGGTAAAATTCTCAACTAGTCCCTTTTCTCAGCCTACCTCAATAATTAGCATATACATTACTTTTCTTTTAATGATAATAATTCAAGAAGTAACTCGATCATTTTCCAGAGATTAGCGACGAGTCGTCGCTTCTGGGTTAGGTGAAAGCGACGGGTCATCGCTTTCCTTTGATAACGATGTTCCTTTCAGTAACTTTCAACGAGATCAGTAGGAAAAATTGATGACTCGTCGCTTTCCCCTGTTTTAGTACATGATTCCTTATCTGATAGGGATTTTGGGTCATTTTTTCAAACTTTCACCATCTTATTACTCCCAAAGACCTTTATATAAAAGTCAAATGTTTGCCTAAAAAAAAAATACAAGTTTACATTAAAAACCACGTAATTCAACATGCTTGACCATTTATATTTAATTTTTGTACCATTAAAAAATAAATCTCCATGACAATATGACATATGGTAGTACTTGATTTCTTGTGAAAAATTTTTGGGTTCAAAAGATTTTTCTCTTTATGTCAAAGTTTGATCCTAAAAGCTCAACTTGTGATCCCTTCAACTTAATCAAAAATTGAAGTTGATTGTTAAAGCCCTAAGGCCTAAGATATGTTATACTCCTTCATATGGAGTATATTTTTTCACGCTTCTTCACACAAGAGTCGTAATTATGAATGCAGCACAAATCTCCTTCATAATTGGTGCATATAATTTTACTTGAAAGAAGGGTGGATGAAATTCAAATCTATAACATGGACTTCTAATATCTTGTCAAAAACAAGCTCAATGAAAAGTTTAAACTTTATCACCCTTCAAACCCTTCTTTTTGTTCATCAATAAACAAAAACACCAATATCAAACTAAAACCCTAACTTTTGTTCCAAAGTCATTAGAGCCCTTCCTCCCACGGCCATATAGTTTCAGGATGGTATCTCCTTGGCTTATAGAATGTATACACCTCATAATTTTTCGTTAATATTCCTGACATTTACAATAAATCCAACCTAGTTTAATAAACTCAACAAAAAATTTAAACTTTATCACCATCCCAAAGCCTTGTTTAATTCATCATAAAAGAAACACCAATGTCAAACCAAAACCCTAGCTTTTGTTCCAAAGTCACCAACATTACCAATTTACATAATAAATGTATAGTTCAACTCCATGTATCAAGCTGGCACTTCTTTAGATCACATAAATTCTTCTGAACAAAGTCACAAATGCTACTATCTACCCAATATCAGTCTAGTCTTAGATTTTCATTAAATTTTCATTTATTAAACCCAACTTCCCCACTCCAATCCTTTTCTTTATAACCCACTTCACCAAGCTCACTGCACCAAGCATCATTTGCCTCATATTAAACCAATCAATAATAAAAGAAAAAAAGAGAGAAAATTAAGAAGAAAATAATGGTGAAGTCTTGTGCAATCTTATTTAGTGTTGTTTTGTTACTTTTCATGGTTAGCCACTTGGCTTTTGCTACTAGGACCATGAAAATGAGCAATAACAATGTGATTGATAACACCAAGAAAATTAACCCTAGTGTTAATAACAATGGTAAAGGTGTTAATGACAATAAGAACATTGTATTTGGTGGTGTCGGTAGTGCTATTGGTGGTGGTGTTGGATTTGTGGGTCCCTTTGGTGGTGTTGGTGGTTTCTCTGGTATTGGTGGTGGTGTTGGTGGTGTTGGTTTCCCTGTTGGTGGAGCTGTTGGTGGTGTCGGTGGTGCTGGTGGTGGTGTTGGCGTTATTCCTTAAATCATCATTATTATCGTGTCCAGTGTATTCCTTAAATGTTAGTTAATTATATGTATGTGTCCTAAATTGAGTGTTTTAGAAAATGGTTTTAGTTAGGGTTTTAAGCTAGTTATTGTGTGGGTTTGGTTTCGTGATGGTGGAAATGAAGAGGGTTGTTGGTGTTAATTAGGGTTTTAAGGAGTTTAAGCTAGGGTTTTGCATGGCTTATTGGCTTTGCATGGTTTATGTATTCCATGTAGTTGATTTGCTTAATTTGGGTGATTTGTGTCTTGTCATTTTGGTTAATTTGTGTGTTTATTGCTTGTCTATGTAAGCATTATAGCTTTATTCTATGTATTGCAATTTTTTAATTAATGATAAATGAAAAATGTCTTTTGAATTATTTCCATCTTTACCTTTTTCTCTTATGTTTTGACCCGTACATTTTTTAAATTAGGATCGCTTTAGAATTTATGTTTTTTAAATTAGGATCACTTTAGAGTTTATGTTCCGACTTAAATTTTGTATTTTCTTGCTAAGCCTTAAAAACGATATACTAAGCGACTATTTTATGAGAAAGACAAATGGACCCGAAAATAATTTGAACCAACGAACATTCGACATAAAAATAAAATAATGCAACAAAAAAAAGACTTAGACCCTAAATTTAAAAGGTGTAGCTTGCGTTGCCAGTGAACATAATTTTAAAAAAAGACCACTTCGTCCTACATTATCAACCGAAATAATTATTTGACAGTTTTTATAATTTTTAAATATAAACTGAGCAAGAATTTAAATTAAATTTGCACTTTTTTCTTTACATATTAGATTTCTGTCGAATTTATCTTTGTATTTGTTTTATTCTTTACTCTTTGTTGTTCCATAAAATTTTGTACTTTATGGAGATTTTAGTACATATCAAGATTAAGACCAGTCTCTACGACGCTACGCAAAAATAAATAGTAGTATTATTATAAAGGAAATTATCAATGATACATCTGAGTGTTGATACTTTATCAATGGTACCCTTAAGTTTTTTAATTACTAAAGGTACCCTCGTATTATTGAACGTCTTACAATCGAAAATTTTTTTAACTTTTTCTGTCCAAAACCATTAACTTTTATTTCTTTTTCTGAGACAGGAAGGTATAAATGTAGGTGAATCTAATATATAGCATCCGTAGCACGTGTTATAATTTAGAAGATATTTCATTTTTGGTGTATTTGCGATCATAAACAAGGCAAAACTCCATATGACAATCTAACTATTCAAAATATATTATATGGTCGTATTTGTCTCCCATAAGTTGATCAAATTTCAGATCCAATGGTTTGTGTGTGATAATAATAAACGTCAAGAATCAAAAATAATCTCTTATATATATCAGGGATAATAACAAATTATTTTATTTAATTTCATTTTCAGTGACTTCAAAACATATTAATTACAACCTTGCTAGCGTTTATATGAAGTAATAAATCCTCCATCAAACACTACAAAAAAATTATTGTATGCATACAAAATAATTATATCATGGAAAATACCAACAAATTGTTTTCGTTGGAAAATACCAACAAATTGCTCACAAAACGGGTCTTGTTGGTAATTGTCAACAGGTTTCCTACAGTTGTTAAATTTATACTTTCTACGTTCCACTCAATTTGCATCATTTATTATTTTACTCCGTCCCATATAATTTGCATTATTTTTATTTTTGGACAATAACCCATCACTTTCTTTCAATCTCATCTATACATTTTAACTCTATTTTAATTTCATCCACACAATTCATTATCTCTCTTTATTTATTATCAATATCTAATTTATTCTTAAAAATCTCTTTTTTTCTCTTATACAATTCTATCAAAACAGACGAGTAGATATTTTCCAACAAAATGTCAACATCCTTGTTTTTTGTAGGTGTTTTTCCTACGAACTCTCAACAAACACTTGTAGGAAAAATGTTTAAAAATCAAATTGGAAGGGCGATTTATTTTTGGTGGGAATGGGCGGAAACCAAAAAGTTAGCAACAAGATACCAACTACATTCTTGTTGGTAAATTTTTGTGAAAAAATATTTTCAAAAAATTTTGGGACAATTACAAAATGCATATTCATAGTCGCCCACTCATACTTGCCTATAAATTACGATTGAAGTTCGGGTAATATGCATTGAACTCTTAAGAAACATACAATTTTTTTTACAAATTATTACAGAAATTATATTTATATATATATATATATTTAAAATAGTGCAATACGTCGGCGCTTATAATTCTTCCCTGAGGTTTGTTAAAAGTATTTAATGTTAAATATCCTTTTTATTATTTATGTTCAATGTGTGTTATTCAAATAGATATTATCATGATATTTACTTATATCATAATATGTTTTTCTTTTTTTTTAAATTGAAAGAAATACTTATGTTATGAGATATATGTTCTTATTATTTATGTTCAATGTGGGTTGTTCAAATTGATATTATCATGATATTTACTTATATACAATATGTTTTTCTTTTTTTTTAAAATTAAAGAATATATATTAATAAAACACTTAAAAAGAGAAGAAATTAAGCCCGTCGACATAAAAAAAAAAAAAACCCAAAAAGGGAAAAAAAAAGCCATTGAACATAGACCCTTGAAGACAGACCACTCAAAATGGAAAAACAAATAAAAGTGAACTACACTTACAAACACCAATTCGAAAATTTGAAATTAAGTCAAAAAATCAAAAAAATGAACCAAATAATCCAACTTTTAAACTTATTTCAAAAGTAAGCGAAACTGCAAACATGTCAAAAAATACAAAATCACTGTTCGCAGTTATTAACTACGAAAAGCTATTTGACCTGTTTTGACCTGTTCGTAGTTACTAACTGCGAATAGCCCCAAACCTCAGATTTAAGAATTCACGCTTACTTTTAAAATAAGTTTGAAAGTTGAATTATTTGATTCATTTTTTTGATTTTTTAAATTTTCCACCAATTCTTTACAAGCTCTAAAGAGCCTTTTTGTACCTAGTTTGACAATTATATATGCAAAAAGACACCAAAAAACTGCTAATTATGCTACGCCCAAAGTGTTTGTGGATTCACTAATTCTTTATTTAGGTCATCTCAACGTGATACGATTTTAATTGGGTCAGCTCAAATTATTTTATAAAAAATTCCTTCCTGGGCCGGAGTGGATCAGGTAAAACACATTTGTTGCCTGTTGTGTGTCACACAATATATATGCACCACTATATTAATACATTACAGCATATGTATCACACTTTGTTAATATTATTTTTAAACTGCGATCTTATTACATTATAAATAATATTAATTGTTAGTATTAAAAAATCATTAAATAACGAATAAATAATTATAATTATAATCGTAGGATTGTGCAATGAAAGATTTGTTTAATGACATAAGTAGGATGGACAAAAGACTTATCAATGGAGCATATAATAGACAATGCATGCAAGGAGTAGAAGTTTTTTTTGAATTTTGCAAGTGAAGATCGGAGATTAGATGTCTTTATAAGAAGTCCAAAAATCATGTTATTACAAGTTTGAATGAAGTGTGGATGCATTCATTTAGGAAGGGTTTTGTGACACAACGCTTCGTTGGGTGAATCGAGTTGAAGGGTGATGCAAGAATAAACAAATTGAGAACTCTGCGAGTTGCTCTTTAAGGGAACATCAGTCAACTAAAGAGAGTTATGTCGAGGTTGTCACTTTCTCGGATGAGGAAGACACTCGACCATCAATTCCATTGATTAAGTGAACAATTTATATGTTTATGTATTTTATGTTCAGAAATATTGGAAGTGGCCCTCTAAAATCACTTCCCATGTTCGTGCGGCGTGGAATCTCCGAGCTCAGAGATGTTATGGTCTGTGGCTTAGTGAAGAGAGGAAGAAAATTATATCAAAGAAAGGATCCTACAAACCAAAATGGAACGAAGAAGAGGATATCCGAGAGAATTATGAAGGAGTTTGACGAAAAGACCCACCACAATAGGGAAGAGGTGATTAGGCTCTCAGGTATCATTAATCGGATTGGTAACCAAGTTGATAGGGTTGAAACATTGGTACTCGACTCAATGAGTACTCAAGTGAAAGTACAGACTCTTCAATTGCAAATGGCACAACTACAATCTGACCAAAAAAAATTTGGGAACTTTTTGAGCCATACATAAAACTACAAAATGCTCAAGACTCATCCTCCTCTTGATTTTGATTGTATTATGGATCATATTTTAGTATTGGATTTTAGAAATATTAAACGGATTGTGCTAAAGTAAGCCCTAAATTTTGCTCAACTTAAAGCCCTAATTTGTAGAAAATCTATTTTGTCCCTGTATAAGTAATTAATTAACAAAACGGAAAATGTTGCATCTCTGTTTGTATGTTTTGGTGCGGGTAGTTTAAGAAAAGACACAAAAAAGACTAATTTGAGCAATTCTTAGGGCTGAATTTATCATCTCATATATTAAACTTTGGGTGTATTGTCTCACATATTTTTGTGATATTTACATTCGTATTTATTGGGCTCTTAGTTGAATATTTTAAGTATCCCAATATTTAGGATATAAAAGTTAAATAAATAATCAAGGGTATTTTAATTCAATAAGCAATAGTTGAGAGCATTACTTACAAATTTTCCTAAATAATATAGCTATTTTTATCAATATTTGATAAGAAGACTACTGTTGATAATAATTTGAGATTGTCTAAACTTATACCCAAGTTTATCAATTCATTAACTTTATCTAATAACATCTAATAATACAAATTGCATAACACAAATTTTTGTGAGAGACAGTCTTTTTAAGAGACCATTTCTAATTTGGTCGGCCCATTATCATTTTTTAGTTTAATTAAACTTTAATGGACTGGGCTGAGTGGTCTCTCAGAAAGACGGTCTCTTAAGGAGACTGTCTGATTGCAGAATTGTATGGTTGAAATTAGAACATACATGACACCAGAAGGGGGGAAGCCCGTACTGATCGTAAGCCTTATCCCTTCGTTCTCTATGGATCATCATCGTAAGGTCCGTCCTGGAAAGTTGATGAAGGAATCAGCACGATTGGCTCTCCATGACGTTGAAATTCAGAGAGCGCCGAGACATGATCAGCCTGCCAAAGTTTTTGGTTTCCCAAAAGTTCGATACGCTGAAGTGTACCTGATTTGTCGTGGTTTTAAGTTCATGTTAAAATGAAGAGTACTCGTTCATTTCGGAACTATGCATATGCAGAACTATTAATACCAAAAACCAAAGATGGATCTTCAATAGAATATTCCATAGATGTTGCATACCTTTAGCAATCTTAAGGGCTGAATAAATAATTTTCAAGGATTCTGGAGGCATTAAATTGTATCCTGCATAAACTTCAACAAGCTCTGGAGCTCTAGAGATCAATTCTTCAAGAAATTCTGCAGCTTGGATCCCACCACGATTTTCACTGCGAAAAGTTGTTTAGATTTTAATTTTCATACCGGTCAGAATGTAGACAAGGTAGAGTTTAGGCCCGGGCTTGCTTAGGCCATGACCCGGATTAAAAACCTATTTATGTTAAATGGTTAACAATCATAGTTACATGGAACGTGGAACATAGCCACGTTCCTTGATCCGGCAACATTAGTCCCCAATCACCACGAAACGCGACACAAATCGCTCAGGGCGGCATCCCGGTGTGGAAGACTTTTTTAGAAAAGTATTTTGGCCTTCATTTACAAATTAAAGAATAAAGAAGGAAGGAAAAAACGAGATAAAACCTAAAAAACCAAAAAAACTCCACTTAAAAACAATTTCTTAAAGCAAAAAAAATCATTTAAATTTTGTTTTTTAAATATATTTTTTATACATATGTTTCTCGTACCCAATCGTTCTCAAGTCAATCAAGGTTGTGTTCCTTGTTCCCGTTCCCCGTAACAATGACAACAACAATGCCAGACAGCCAGAGTTTTAATCCCGAAAGATTGGAAAATGAAAACATAAAAGGAGGCCTAAGGTGTACCTTATGTCAATGCTGATTAGCTTCACCACATTTGGCATATTAATCCGAAGCTCTAGGAAACCGGAAGAGCCAAGTCCAATGTCTCTTATATCGAGCGACTTTATAGATGTGTGCATGAGGTCTCCAAGTAAGGGTGCAATTTGACTTTTTCCATAACACGACCGTGCATCAGTATCGATAAATAAAACGTGAAAACAATCGGTTAAAAAATAAGTTTCAATCACAACTACCTTCCAAGAGCATTATCCGCCAGGGAAAGAGAAATCAAATGGTAGTTTAATGCTATGAGTACTTCCAGAAGTTCGGTCACTCCGTTACAGGAGAGTTCACAGTTTTTCAAATTTAGATTTGCAAGGGTAAAGTGCTCAGAGGACTTGACAAAGTAGGGGATTAAACACCTGAAACGTTCAAGAATTAGTTCACATCTATAACTCGATACAGAAACAGGTCAGCACAGAGAACTTACTTGATTCCATCATCCTCAATGTAATTGTCAGCTAAGTCCAAAGTCTCCAAAACAGGCATATGAATGAGAGCACATCTAAGGTCTTCCATATCATTTTTCCGCAAATTATTTCCCCTACGGTAATAAAAGATCGATAAAATTCAGCATGAATGGGGATACATAAGAGCTCAAATTAATATTAACGAACAATAATAACAAAACCTTTATCCCAACAATATGGAGTTAGCTACATGAACCGAAACAAATGAAATGGAGAGATCATAAATAACCAAGTTCATACTTAATTTTTGGCTCTATCTAATACTAATATACAAGTAATACAACTAGAAAAACAATAACAATGATCAATCACATATATTCTCAATCCATTCGTATCTATTGTTTTGTCTTCACATGACCAAATTAACAAAAACGATTTTCTCATTTTAACTTCAATATTTGCGATCCAAGACCCTTTCTTATATTCTCATTTCGTATTCTATTTTTTAGGGTATGTCCATTCACTCATCCTAACATGCACATACTTATCTCCATCTTCCTATAATCTGAAAGTCGAACATTCAGATCTAAAGTATTAGCACTTAGCAGTCATGTGGAATTTTCCCTTTAACCTTAGTGACACACCTTGCTCACAATTTATTGCGGGAGCGCTCTCTATTTGAGCCACCCGCTCTATATCCTATGCTTATCATCTTTATTAGTATCTCCAATATTGTGAAACATTGAGTCAAAATACTTGAAACACCCACTTGAAAGAAGTTCCTTCATATCTAACTTTACAAACCCTTCACTATGATCCTTTGTTCCGAAACACGTTCCAATTACTATCTCTTTGATTTAGTTTAAACTTTATTGATTCAAACGTCTGTCTCCACATGTCTATTAGCATTGACTTCATGTCTAATTTCATCCACCGATACGATATCATCAACTAACAACATGCACCATAGAACTTCTATCTTAATAAGTCACATTGCATCTAGGATTGCTATACATATCAAAGGGCTCAAAGCTAAACATCAATGGCGACCAAGCATGATAGATAAATCTTTTGTATTGTTTCTTTGTTTCTTTCTCTTGGGTAAACCTTCATCAATAAAAGTATCTTGGGTAAACCAATCACGTCTAATTTCCAATCATGAAGGCTTCAAAGCCGAACTTTAATTTTGATGAAGGATATAAAAGTATTTGTTTTGTTCTCTTGATGAACCTTCTTCTACAAGAGGATATCAACTTAATACGAAAATTTCTTTTCTAGTGCTAATTCCATTCCATAAAGTTTGTTTTGGTCCATTCCTCTTTCGGTAAAATGTTTCTTCCATCCCCATCTCCATTATGTCCTTGATCCCACATTCCATTGCTCCAATAATTGTAAAGATCTTCGAGGAGTGGAGGGAGTGGATAGCACGTCAAAACCTTGTATATAAGCAATCAAATAACTTTAAATTAAGCATTTATTACTTCAATCCAGACAATCAGGTTCTCATAATAGAGCTTCTATGTAAAATGGGAATCCCCCCCATCATTGTGTAGCAATAACATAAAATTGTCAACTACATTGAGAAGTTATTTTTCTTCATATAGTCATTTTGAAGTGTTCCAATACCCAAATTGTTTTGCATACTCAGTTGCATCAAATCATATCTTAGTGTCATCCATGTATATCATGAATAAGCATAGATGGATCTATAATACATACCTTAGATTAAGCACACGCAAAGATTTCAACGACTTGCTTGTTTCACACAAGGATAAGGCTTGACTGGATGAGTTGCAATGAAAATCGGAAAGCCAACCTGAAATCTGCACCAATTTTAGGATTTATCTTTTTTAATACATAACACAATTTTCAAGTTGTAGAGAAAAAAATCATAATTGAAGTTTCAAAGTTAGTGTTAGTTTATGAGACTTTTAGTCTCCCTCATTTAATAAGTTCGTCATTAAGTCTATACATGAATAGTTTAGAAGTTATGAGTACATGAACGGCCAAAGGTTGTGACTCTTATTATTTGGCAACTTTCTTTCCCTATATAAATGGTGTTTTGTACTTATTTTCAAGCAAGAAAGCAAGTAAACATCTTTCTCTTTTTATCTCTCTTCTAAATTGTTTCCTTAGTTTTTCTCTGCTTCCCCCCTATAATTCCCAACAATTGGATACTTCAGATGCAGAAACCAAACAAATAATTATATAGGATGATACAATTTGCTCACATTGTTATCTGACAGCTCAAGGATGGACAGAGCAGACGAAGCATCAAGAAGGGCAGTGAAAGTTGATTTTGCAAAGTTTCTCCCGATTTGATCATCCGAAAGGCTTAATGACTGCAGTGATCTATTGAGACAAACGAACCAAGAAAAATGCACAATTGTTACCATTGAACGAGATCATCAGAAGGAACACCTCATAAATGCTAGCAGATTTATTTGGCATTCCCCAAATAAAATTCTGACCTCAAAAGACGAATGCGAAAGTATGGTTACGCATATAAGAAAACAAAATTACCTTGATGACAGAAAGGAAATGAGTTGTGGTGGCAGAGAATCCAGATTAGCTTCTGAAAATTTTGACGCTTTCACAGCAAAATGCTTCACTCCATGCATTTGTTTACCTTCCATAGCCAACGTGCAGCAAATTGTTTCCAAGAAAGCCAATGAAATTTTGCAGTTTACAAACTCTAGAGAAGTTATAGTTTCTCTGTTCTGATTCAGTATCATGCGTAATCCATCAAGCTGCAATTGCCGTGACAATAACTTAGAAAGCTCATTGGTAATTTGATTTAGATGGGATGTGCATTTGATATGTGAAAACTGAAAAGTATCCATACTTACTGATCCTGGTTTTATTGGTCTGCTTATACCCCTAATCACTGGGTGCGCAATAAAAAAAAAGGAGGAAAGGAATTATTTATGAAGATGGCACTGCATAGCCATAAACATTCAATCTTTAATGATCCAGGTTATAATTTGAGTTTCTTAGTTATATTTAATCAAACAGAAGCTACTAAATTGGGCTCTCACGTCCCTAACTCACTCTATTCTTTCAACCCACTCAAGAGTGCAACTTCTTACTCAAAAAAAACGAGAGCATGTGATATCATGACCTAAACTTATCAGATATCCTCAACATGAGACGCACACTCAAATTTCTTGTTCCCTAATCCGTACTACACTAGTATCCCAATTTAGATAGCATGCACTAGCACAGAGAAATTACGGGTTAGGTGTGCGAGGAAACAGAAATTTTCCAATACTTAAAAAGCGGCATATCTCTCCGATCCTTACTATTTGTCTCATTTGGGATTGCACGCTTGCCAATGCACCGATTCAATTCTTAATATTTCTAATTGTGCATATTAAAATTATAAAAAAATTGATATTAATAAAATTTACATGAGACTAATCAATCAAAATTCCACTTTGACTATGTTTTAACTTATAAATTAAGAGTAAAACACGGATTAAAAGCGATGGATGAATAGAGTCAAATCCCAAATGGGAAATATAGAAGTTATAGGAGGGAGTATTTAAAAAGAATGGACTTACATGCATATCAGAGGAAATTCTCCTTAGTAGCAAACCTTTCAACTTGCTTTTTGCTAACAAACACTGTAAGAGAACATTATGAGTTGTGAGAAATACCTTTCTATGACAAAAAATAGAATTTTAAACCACGAAACTTTAAAATATTGAACTTCATCCCTTCCCAGTCCTCCCTGTCTATGACAAAAAATAGAATTTAGACCACAAGCTAATGAATTCAAGTTCATGAGTCACCCCTTCATCAAATTTTTAGTAAAGTGATATGGATGAACAACAATGATAGTCACATATCATAAATTTGATAAATCATTTAGATTCAAAAGGTCTATATTGAGTGTGAAGCAGACATTGACCTTTCATATCGATTCTATTTCAACACCTTCTCATTCAGGCCTTTCCAATTAACCATGTTCCCAAGCTCATTATTTTTACTAAAGCCCAATACTATTCTCTATTCTCCTAATGATGTGTATCATGATAGACTGGTTAGAGAGGTAGAAACAACATGTTATGTCATTGAAGGATACGTCCCCTACCATTAAGATTTACTCGCTTCATCCCAAACGCACATTTTTTATTAACAATTAGCAAGAGGATGTGAGAGCCTTTTAAGATAGAAAGTACGATTGAATCTAACATTTTGATAATAATTTTAAATATAGTGATAGCAGGGGTCATCATAAGGAATACAGATAGAGTATGGAAGACATAGGGTCCTCATCTCATTAGTTAGGTGTAGAAAAGTTTTTATTTAAGGTAATAGGAAAGAGGATACAAGAACTTAATCTAAGGTGGAGAGAGTATGTCGGCAAAATTTAGGTTTTTTCCACCCATCATGTCACAAGTATGCTCATGAATAAGTTTTTATGTCCCTTTTGAGGTCAAGGTATTAAGCTAAAGTGAAAAAACAGCAGAAAAAAATGCCATCTGAACAAAAGAAACAATATAGAATTTAAGTGGTGAAAGACTGAAGTATACACATTTATTAATCTATGATCTATCAATCTACCTATCTTCGGCCTACGCTCAAACTAAGCTAAGAGATCCATGTAAGGCCTAGGGAATCCTAAGAGAGAGACTGGTAAGATTAGCAAAGAGAGATAATGGAAAAGATGGTTAATGCAGAAATGTTCTATGGAAATCAATTCATTATTTGACCTAGTGGAGTACTCCCTCATGGACTCGTCGGGCTTCTCTACAAACCCAATCAAAACAAGCAACCATCTCTAGTAAAACTGGTTCAATATTATATTATAAGAAAAGGTAACATCTTTACTGCTCTTGACAAAGCAAGTCTGCAAACACAAATGGCTTTGATATTAAAAACAAGAGATAGACAGAAACTTACAAGGGCTTCCGTGTTACAAAATATGTTTTGAAGTCGCAGAAATCTACAGGAACAAAAAGTTTCACATAAGAACCTTCAATCTTTCCACAATAAGTTGAAGTAATTAACTGCAACATGATATTGACAACATAAGCATATTTTTCCCACAGAATCCAGAATGAAAAATAGAAGTGTCACCAAATACATGCAAGTAACTCCCCAAAAAAACCAATACATAACAATAGCAGAACCTTAACCCCAAAAGATTTGGAGAAAGAAAACAAATACATAGCCTCAAAATAAAATAGGAAACTTATGCAAGAATTCCAAACTAAGGGCACTCTTCCATAAGCAGTTCTTAACATACTTCATATGTATCTTTGAATTTCCTACATTTTTCATTTTTGTCCGTCGTAGTAAATTTGCTACAGTTGGTTTTGAGGAATAGACCAGTCTCCTATTCTCATGCACAAACACAATCTCTATCTTCATCTCAACCACACTTTTTTTAATCTACATTTGTCTTACTTTCCCACTAACCCACCCAAAATATAATAAGAGTATAAGTTTGCATTTGTAGCAAACATATGAGGACAAAGAAATACTTTACATTCATTTTATCTCATCTTTGAACATATTTGGAACTAGTGATCCCCGCCGAATTTCAACACGTAGCATTTAAAGCTACTCACATGCACCACATGTGACTCATTAAAGGAACACAACCCCCCTCTTCTTTCTTTCTTTTCCCTCATTTTTGTTTCCTCCTCTTTTAGAGAAGAAATGAAATCAAATAGATAGGAGTTAGGACTATTAACATCAACGTTTCCTATAAAATAAGGTAACATTTTACATGAAATTATTAGAGATGATCATGCAGGCTTATGCATGGGGAAAGTCATGGATGACAAGTAGACCTATCACATTAAGAGATGACCATCTTCTTTCCTTTTTCAGTTTTAGTATTGGTAAAGGGGGAGAAAGAAAGCTGAACATGAAAAAACCATAGCCAAAGAATCTGACCTCACATAACATCCAAACTCTTGGCAATGATCATGAAATCTAGAGAACTGATGCATTGAGCCTTTTGCTGGTTCCTCATATCCAATTACTTTAATTAGCTGACCTGGAAGATTTACAAGCAGAACTTAGCATAAAAGCAAGAATACGAAAAATATCCAATTAGATCAAATAGCTAGGTTAAGCAGCACAATGAAAAATGCAACTGGACACATGACAACTTGAAACATGATTTCACTAATAGTAACCAGTCTTGGGTTTCTATACAACTATACTAGTTAACTTATCCTGTTATAAATTTCAAAGTACGCCAAAGGAAAACCATGAGTATTTCAAGGTGAAATACTCAATAAACCACCATAACACAAACTCTTATATATGACACACGTACACAACTAAGCAAGTTACAAATTTTAGGTCCAACAATAGATGTCATAATAATCCAAACTCTTTGTTTTGACGCATTTGTGAATAGACAATATGAGGCATAAATCTATATCCCATGGATGCAACTTGATCTGTAATGAATCTGAACTACTAAATGCATGAGAATATCACATTTCCCCACTTGGGTGTTGTTGGATTTCCTAAACTAGTAAGACGATTGGGTTGTGCCATGTGGCTGCCGGAATTACGTTTGTTTTAAGTTTCGGAAAGGATAGAGTGCTTTCCAATAGGTACAATAATTAATCAATTTTTGTATATGTTTGAAAGAAAAGAATATAACAGTCTATGTAAAACACAATAGAAAATAAAGGCAAGACTTTTCTTCGCCACATAATTGTTTCGGAACCACTATATTTAAATTCTGTATGCATAAACTGTGCCACAATGTGAACTCTAGAATACTTTTTGAATGTCGATTGTCGTATGTATTATATATAATGTCAACTGGATTTATTCTTTTTCTTAAAATAGAAAATTAAATTTGGTTTCTTTATTTATACAAGAATAAAGGTTTACTCAATCTCGATGGAGCCACGGGTTTATAGTTTTTCGATTCGGATTATAATGGGCTACAATAAAGAGGTTAGTTAAATCATATTGACTTTATATTTTATTTGAAGTTGTGAATAATGTTTATTATCAAAGGACAATTTGAAAACAACCACTTTGTTCTTACAAGAATAAGAATGAGTACATCCAACCCTCAACGCTTGCCTAGGTGGGGACCGCTTAATAGCATAGGGATAATAGAAATGTTGTATACAGGAACAAATGCTACTCGTAACACACAAGGAAATGATGTTTAAAGACTCAAAAGAAGAGAACAATAGCCAAAGGAGTCCGAAAGGCCAAACAAAGGTGCAACTGTGCAACATCCATTTAGTAAGATGAATCAGCATAATATAACAAAAAGTAACAGTAGCCGATAGTCCACTTTAACAATGACTTAAATAAGGCTAATCTACACATATAAACTTGACAAACACGCCAAGCTCGAAAAAGCATAAAGCTACCTGGGATTTTAACTTCCCCGACACATCCTTTGAAAGACGGTAACATAGCTCTTTCTGCAACTGCATCAAAGCAACTGAAATTTGAGTGAGAATTCTGGAAGAAGCAATTAAATGAATTTTTTATTTGGAAAAAGGGTGGTGTGTCCTCATAGCCTCACATACTTTTGAAGATGCAATTCCCAATACTTTTGTTTCCAATCACATATAGTTTCACATTCTAACACATGTTTTCTTGACAAGGAAGTCTCTTTTAAATGCTTGACAAGCTCAGGCCAACGAGAGTAAAACAATGTTTTCCACGCAATATCAAACTTATCACATCTGAAAAAAAAGGATGTAATATTATTCCATCTTCCCAGGAAAGACGATAATATGGCAATGAGAGGAATAATTTACCTCGCACGTTTCCTTCCATTTCCAGAAGCATCACTTTCAAAATGAAAATTATTCAAGGTTTCAGAAGGCCTGCTATAAAAAATACAATGTTAAAATATTAAAAACAAAAATCAAGAACTAAAAGGAATATCTCTAACCTCCAAGGTCAAACTGAAGAATCCAATATATAGACACAACCACTTAGAGTTAAGTAATCTTATGAGGGAAAATAATGAACCCGTAGCCTAGAATCGTATTAGGAATAAGGCTTTGACATTGTTGTGAGTCTAGTGTGAGTCTAGTAATCTGGTTAGTAGTTTGATGACGAACTGAACATCCTTAGTCCTAAAACTGTCAAAAGAGATTAAAGACGACCAATTGAAAAGTTGCTTAAAAGAATAAGTCAAGCTCGTGAATGAAAATTGTTTTTGTTTAAGAATCACATCACAAATACGGACATTTCAACTATATTTCAACTCATGCTTGGTTCTAACATCAAGCAAATATTGATTATATTCATCATGAGCAGCGATTGGCAATTGGTGTTCACTCCACATTCTTCCTAGTTCCTACGATTGTACATAACAATGTTAGTTTAAGGCAATAAAAAATCCCAAGAGCAACAAAGAGACGTAACAAAAGATATTTTTGGATTTTTTAGTTGATGTGTATTCCTTTTAGGGGGAGTTTGGTAGCTCATTTTAAAGGGTTGGAAATGGAATCAAATAAGCAAATGCATTACCTAAAGTTTGTTTCGGTTGTGTGAGTAATGTCTTCATTACTTCGTGACAACAATGACATGGGTAGTAAAAAACAAACAAGCAAATTCATCATCCTTATCTCCTCTCATACCATTCTCATTCCCTTACCACTCTTCAAATCAAAAAATACTTAACAATACGATTACCCTTTTTAAGCATTCTCTTTCCATTTAATTAAACCCTTCAAAGTACTCTATCAAATATAATTTGTCAACACCAAACCCAATTCAATGTCTTTCAGGCATTGAGTATAAATAAGTGAGCAATAAACTGAAGATAAAATAAGGTAGTATAAGCTAGTAATGAAAAACTCCAAAGAAAAATCCATATTTGACGACGAAAGCTTTCTTACCATGAGAATGACATACTACATACCACATATCCATACAATTTACAATAAAAATCATTTACCTTACCGCCATTTAATAACAAACAAATAGGCCGAAAGAGTAAAATGAACAGCAACATTTCATTGTACGAATGTCATTGAGCGGCTCCCACCAAGAATGGGATTTGGGGATCAGATGTACACAAACTTACCATTTTTATACACTTATTAGTGCTAAAAAGTAATTTTCGATTGACCTTTGCTCATAAAAATCATCAGCAACTTCAAATAAATAAGAAGTGCACATGATTTAATGAGTCATTTTAATACAGTCCATTATAATCCAAAACAAAGAACTATAATCCCATAGAGTAAAATGAGAAAAAGAAAAATTACAGTTTGATAAAAGAAACAGAAATCCAAGCAACAAAAAATCAAAAGAAAAACAATTGGAGAGATTCAACAATTTGGCATAATAAGAATAGGGTTTCTTCAAAAAGGGTTTAAAGTGGGATCTATAAGAGCACAAACATTAGTAATTGCAATTTGTGTAGTGCTAAAGCAGGAAGTTGGTTCAGTAAGCCATCAAACAATTCAACAGGAAGCTCATAAATTCCCTCCAGAATCCCATCATCATTCCCTGCAATCCAAAATTAAGCAAATAAAATGATCAAAAATTGATGTTCAAAACGATAATCAACTAAACAGGAGCAGAAATTAGAAGAATGGAATACCATAAAGAATTTGAGTTTTGAGGGCACCAAAGCAAAGGTTGATCAAAGATGGAGGTGTAGCCATGGCTAAACAAGGTAGTTTCCTCCTTCAGTACCAACAGGACGCCATTTTTTATGAGTAAAATGTTAACCCAACCAAAACCGGATTTTCCGTACAGGGTATCGTAGAAGGAAAACAAGGAATTGTTTTCGCAATAGAGGATTGTGTTCCTTAGGGAGTTAGGGTTATACGCTTGTACTTTTCAAGATTTAAAATTAAAACTAGTTTAGTTGATATTAAAATTAAATATTAAATTTTAGGAAAAAATTAAAATTAATAATTCAATATCTCATCTATCCGCGGTAAATAATCTCAACTTTAAATTATTTTTTAATATTTCTTAATAATTTAATTTTTTCCTTTAGTTTGCTGTCAGCATACTAATAGGGTATGCCGATAACAAATTAAGGACAAAAGTTGGATTATTATAAAATAAAAGGGTGTACTGGTAGCAAAATAAAGGTAAAATTTAAATTATTTAAAAATAATTGAAAGGTAGGATTATTCACAGCGGATGGGTAAAAGGTTAGTTTATCAATATCAATTTTTTCTAAATTTTAACCTCAAAATTATATTGATAAGAAGCTTATACACTAATAATTTATTAATTCGGTCATTCAATATATGTCCATATAATCAGTTAATTTCTCTAATTGAATATTTTGAGATTGTAAGTAATCACATTTAAGTTATGAATGATTAATTTAAGACTATAAAAATTATCACATTGAGTCAGTTCAATAGAGATTGTCTCACCGTAAGACCGTCTCATATAAGAATTTGTAATTTGGTTGAACAATGGAAAGTACTGCTTTTGTTTTACAATGATATATTTGACATGAATTTTTTGACATAATTTTATAAGTGTTGTTAAGATTTTAATATCTATAAAAAATATGTATAAAATTTTTATATATCAATGTGAATGTAATAAGATTTCTCATGAATATATTTGGATATCTCTTAATATTTTTATATCCATGATAAATCATATTTATATTTCTCCCTCAATATATGAAATATTTCAAACATAACAAACAATATTCAATGGAGGAAGACAAGGAGTACAATTCACACATAAATTGTTTACTAACCCCCACATTAAATTTATAGACTTAAATAAATATTTGCACTTTTCAAATTTCTCTAAAATGTATCAATCAATCAAATAACAAATAAAAAAGCAATTTCTAAGAATTTTATGTTAGATATACTATTTCTATTTCGTTATAAAAGTTTCATCTATTTCTGCATAAAATTTAAGAAAATATATGTCGATGGATAAAAATTAAAATTGAGTAATCTCATGATATGCGAACAAATGTGAACCGTAAATAGCTTTTTAAAAATGAAAATGAAAGTGTAAAAAAAATGAGCCACTTATAATGAGTTGGAAGAGAGCAATGGATAAGCATAAACATTTGAAAATAAACCAAAAACATTTAAGCTTAAAAGAAGCCGAATTATAAACGTCTTTGTCTCACGGGTTTCCACATCTCCATAAAATATATTATATTTTTGTATCGCACCCCATGAAAATCACTCTTATTACATCGTTGCAAAACTTGTAGAACGAAGGGAGCTAGTACGACATTATTTCGTTGAATCAATGAAGATCAAGAACAAACAATAAATAGCATTCATATATAGCCACTTGTCTTGCCTAATGTCACAATAACCTTATTAATAATCAATGGTTACCCTTAAAAAAGTAAGTAGAATCCAAAGAAATAAATAACAATCAATCGTAAAAAAAAAATTGTGACTCCACACTTAAAAATACTCAAATCTCACTTAAGTAAGCATGTCAATAATTCCAGTCGAAAAATATTGCCCACGCTTAATAAGCGCACCGTATTCTCGACTTAGCCACACTCGTTTAGGTTCTTAAATCAATGGCCAAGATGGTGCTTAAGTTCATGGGATGCATGAGCTCATTTGAACCCACCATCATTTGTTGGACAATGTATCTATTTGCTCTTTCAGTAGGGTGGAAAGCATCCCAAAAGGCATAAACACTCCTATCTCTGCATAGATTTGATGCAAGAGTGCATAATCCTAGACCATTGTATGGTCCTTGTCCGCAACATGCTATACTTGATGTTTTGAATCCTGCAAGATTTAAGATAAAACACTCATTAATGCATTTGGTCATGTATTGTGAAATTGTGAGTTGTGACTTTGGTCCTAGCTATCTAGTGATAAAGTGTAATTAATATTTATATTTTTTTAATATAAATATTCTTTTTTTGAAAAAGTTCCAAATATATAGTGAAAACATTGATATTGTATGGATTATAATATAAAAAATGTGAGCGAATGTGTGAATGAGAATTATATAAGTAAATGGAATAATTTATAAAAGAAAATATTGCAGAATTAAATGAACGAAAAAAAAAATGGTGTTGATTCATTTATAGAGGGGGAGTGAAGGAGCTTGAATGAAATGATGAAATTTCTTCTTGGTCGGAGTTTACTATTGACGATAGAAAAACATCGCATAGTAAATAAGAGTTAAAAGTTCAAATCTTGATCTCTCTAGTTTACCATGAATATGATTCATTAAGTAACATAAGATGACATACTACTATGTTCCATAAAGTTTTTTTTATCAAATGGTGCAAACTCTTTAAGGACTTCTTAATCAAAGTATACATATATGCAATGACCCATCAAAATATTGTCTACTATTTACCATAGAAAGACATGGCACAGTAAATAAGAGTTAAAAGTTTAAATCTCGATCTCTTTAATTTACAGGGTTTGAATATGATTCATTTAGTAACAATAAAACGACACATACTACTATATTTTTCAAAGTTTCTTTTATCAAATGGGACAAACTAAAGAACGACGAAAAAAATAAGTCTTAATTTACAGCAATAAAATGCTGAACTCAATTACTTAAGGACCATAAATTTGTAGCATAACAATAAATAATCATTTAACGTATTGTTGAGGGAATTGGAGAATAAAAAAAGCATAATAACATACCAAATTTTCTAGGGTTTTGAATGAAATTATCCAACATGCCCTTAGTATTAGAGGCAATAAAAACATTAGTACCAATTTTGGAGTTAAGATTTTGCAACATTCGGTTCAATCTTGGGTTAAAAAGGGCACCAGCTTGTTGCGGCTCCGGCGCACACTCGCCATTTGCACTTCCTTGTGTGGCTAACTCACCAGGAACACAACCTAATGGCCCTGTTCCTGTTACCAATACTCTTCTTGCTCCTAGCTCATATAGCCTCTGTAACATGTTCATATTGTACAACCGTAAATTACAATTTCATCCAATTACGTTAAATAGATTATTGATCGAGTATATAACATATACGAAGACTCAAATAAAAACTTGAGCTGATGCAAGTTATTTATAACCACAGGAGTTTATTAGGCCTCATGATATATTGATTCATAGAGCAACTCTTGTATGTAACCGTCTCACAATGAGACATATTTAATTTATATAAGGAGCACAAATTCAAAAAAATGAATGTTTTAATATTTAAAATGTGACATTTAACATAAAAATAAGGCGTTGGATACTAAATAATTAGAAGTAGGTATTTTTAATGTTTTTGCCGTTTGAAATTTTTTTTATTTTAGTACCAAAAATTATAATTTTGTGACATTACCACATTTACACTTCAATTAATATGTAGATTACCATTATATTTAATGCCCATTTTAATTTTACTTTTATTTAATGTAACTACATTTTCATATACTTAATGTAAGTAAACAACATTATTACATTTACACTTTATCTATAAATATTTTACATTATTTTATTCATCTTTAGTGGTATTTAATATCTTCATCATCATTGTACTTAGTGTATCCCGCTCAAAGAAATTATGCTTAGGCTTTGGAGAGGCATGAAAGACGACAACTCATACTCATAAGGAGGATGTGGCCAAAGAGTTCCTCAGCTCGAGATAAACACCGAGATAACGAATATCTAATATATGATTTTATTATTTGTCTTAGCATCATGTATCACGAGGGTCATATACTCGTATTTCAACTCAGAGAAATTTTTTGCTAGTATATCGACAAGTTGCCCCCCCTAACTCAAAATTCTGATTTCACCCCAAAATATCATATTGTGAAATTTTTGATTTGTGAAATTTTTAATTGAGTTGATATTATTACGATATATATAATTAAGTTTGATAAAACTTACATAAAGAACTTTTTGGTATTCGCGGATGACAAAGTTAACGTAGTCGGAAAGATTGGGATATTGAAGACGTCTAGCCGTAACTGGTAGGAGGAAATAGTTGTTAACAAAGTCATTGCCACCAAGTGTAATTAACACCAATGCTCCCTTTACTCTCTTTATTGCTTGTTCTTCTCCAATTAATTCTGCTAATCTTTGTTGATACTGCTCAAAATACTGGAACTGCTCAGCTATTCTTATTATGTTCATCTATAAAAAAAAATAACAAACAATTAATTATTTAATAATATATGTCAAGGATAATATCAATTAACTGCACGTCTTGTATGAAACCGCCTCATTATGAAAGTATGAGAGGGAGCCATTTATACAATCAGTTTATTTCTGGTGATCACTTAAAGATTGTAAGTGACCACTTTAAGATTATGATTTTGGTATTTTTACGTTATATTCTCCCTTATTCTCTTTACATGTTTTATTTCTTTATTTGGCAAATTCTCTTTATTTGTTCCATTTTTATTTAATGTAAAGGTTTTTTTTTTACCATTTTGTAATACCCCTATTAACTTTACAAATATTGTGGTCCCATCCCATATGAGTTCTATTTTACTCTTATAAAAATTAAGGGCGGAGCAAAGATTTAGAGGTCCTATTTATTTTCACGATAAATGGAGCCTTCATTATATCAAAAGATAACATTTTTTCCACTTAAAGAAAGATAATCCAAAATAAAATATATTGTATAACATTATATTCTAAAATTACTTCATGTATAAAAAATTTACAAACAAATCACTTAAAGGTATTGCTCAAAACCTGACCTGGGTTTAGAACCGGCCTTGATAAAAATACCTTTTAACTTTACAATTTTTTTATAAAACACTTCAACTATCACATGTTGTGGTCGCCTTTCTTTTCTTAATATGCATGCCCAACTCTAATGGGATATTTAAAGGGAATAAGAGGGAGTATATCTTAGTTTCTTATTAAGTTACAGAATTGACATCCAACTATTTACACAATTGTCATTAAATTATTATTTTTTTCCTTACTCACTTTTCCGATATCGTCTCATATTGTTTCTTTTCCTTTTCTTTTAACTTGGTGTTAGATTATAATGAGATATTTGATTATAGAAGATAATATATATATATATATAAATATATATATATATATATATATATATATATTTATATATATTAAATGTTAATATATTGAATATTTTATAATGAGCTTGGTAGTTATATTAGTACTCCATCTTTTTGTTGGGTACATTAATTGCCATAACTAACCTATTAAATGGTTTAGGCAATGAATAAGAAGAAAAGAAAGTACAGTAATGCATGAAAGTTACATATAACGATCTTATACGTACCCCTCACATGCATTTCATTTCTACACCCCTTCAAAAGTTTGTGATCTTTTAATTAAAGCAAGGCATGTAATTAGTGGAACACTTTAAAGAAATATACTAGTACTATATTGTTGGGCTACTATATCATCAAATGGAGCAAATTTTTTCAGGGTCTTTGGCAAAACAGCTAATAGTTAATAGTCAGTAGCAAATTGATCAGTCAATAATTGTTATCAACTAATTTGATTAGCAAATATTAACACGTTATGAATAATTTGATCAAAAATAATTGACTTGTAACAACAAGTTGTTTCAATTAGTTAATATATAAACACTATTATTAGATGATTTGACCTATAACCATCTATCTATGCAAATAATGTATTTTTATTAGCAAGCAGCACCGCAAAGGTGAAAACCACTTATCAGACATTAGGTGAATAGAATATTGTATTTCGATTAACAATTTGATATTAAGTTCACGTTTAGGCCACCATATTTTTAGAATTAAGCCTTCAGAAAGTCGTGTACATTCAACCAGTAATTGAAACTCTATTAAAGTGAGAAATTATGTGGGAGCCACTTATACATGAAAGTAACTAAATAAAATCAAATTGTAGATATAAAAAATAATAACAATTATGATAAAGGAAAATACACAAAATAGTACTTACAAACTGAACGCCGGTGTCGTTAAGAACACCAATACCGGCTGAAGCAAAATTAGCACCAACAAGAAGTCTTTCTCCTTGGAGCTCTGGGCTTAAGCTGGGCAATAAAGGCTCTATTCCAAGTTGCTCACCTAATGTATATACATATATATTTTGATTGAGTTAAGTTTTTGTTCAATGAGA
Source organism: Amaranthus tricolor (assembly GCF_026212465.1). NCBI lineage: Eukaryota > Viridiplantae > Streptophyta > Magnoliopsida > Caryophyllales > Amaranthaceae > Amaranthus > Amaranthus tricolor. The sequence continues at coordinate 22,860,884 of NC_080057.1, read as the reverse complement.
AAGAATACTATTATAAGTTGGTTCGTTACATTTATTTTTTTGGCCCCAGAGCGAAATATAATAAGGATTAAAGACTCCTAAAAATTTAACGCATATTGAATAATATAATACTCTTTGTTTTCTATTGTTGATATTTGAACTATCTTATTTAAAAAAACAATAAAAACTCATATTACTTAGTAAAAATATGTAAACCATATTTAAATTTAACAGAAGATAATATCGAGCTTATACATGAAAATGAAATTTTATGTTGGACCCTAAAAAATATGGATCGAGCGTGCTTTGCTAAGTACTTTGTAAATACTAATATGTGATTTGAAAGTGACTTACAAATTATATCGGGGATGTTGAGGCCATTGGAGAAACGACCAGTTGGGCCATTAGGTGAGTCAATCCCATACGGAGGCCTATCAGCCCTCGCGCTAGTGGATAAGTAGTTGTTGTTCCCATTATCGACTAGCGAGTCTCCAAACACAAAGAAGGCTCTTTGAGCAACAACCCTAGGAGAAATCAAGCCTAATAACAATGTTGCAATGTACAAAATAATATTCAAGGAAGTCATCTTAGGGAATAATGTAGCACAATGCTACTATAATCTATGGAGATAATGCAAAAATGTAGTATCTCTCTTTAGTTTTTCTTTCCTCTCCCACTTGAAATACTTTGATGTTACATATGAATAGGGATGAATTGTACTTTGAGCAAGGTGAGATTTATAGATGGCAAAATGACATAAAGAAAATTGTAAATTACCAAAGGATGGAGGCCTAATAAATGGCCTTCTTGACTTCCACCAATATGCATGTTGTTGTGGAGTAATACTCCAACAACGAAGTAACCAAAGGGGGGAAGGGAAAGAGTTTATATTAATGGTAAAGGAGGCCAACTAGGTTGCTATAAAATTGTGGACACTTTTTTGTAACAAGTATAAAAGTGATCCTATCCTATTAACTTGAACCAACACTTTTGTTGTTACTCATTATTCCAACATATAATTCTATTTATTTTTGGCACAAAAAATAAGAATTATATATAATGGGTTAAAATAGTTGAGAGAATATAGTTTTATATTATAAAAATAATAAGTTATATTTAAAAATGACAATGAACAACTGCATTAAGTTTGACAGAGGAGTAATCTTTTATGGCTTTCATTTAAGCGATTAGTCTATGCATTACTTCCTTAATCACCTATGAAAGTACACATATTGCTATTTAGGTTTGTCCTATTCCGCCAGTTTCATTAAATTTGCTCCATAGAAATCTAGTATGAAAATTAAGAAAAATAGGTAAATACATACTTTCTCCATTCTATTTTTAGTCACTATATAAATGTTTTGCACAAAAACTTAAAAATTTGTATCTTTATATCAAAAAGGCCATTATAACCTCTAAAGAGATATGTAGATGTAAAAGTTAATGAGGTGTTGGGTAAGAAGAAATTAAGAATAGGATAGACATTTATATAGTTATTTTTTTCCAAAATTAGTAATGTTGTAAGTATTCGATAAAAAAGTGAGAGAAATGTGTATGAATGAAATAGAAATATCAGTTAAATGTGTAGATGAAAATAAAAAATGATTATGAGTCATAGCAAAAAAAAAAATAAGGCAAATTTGATAGGACATACTAAGATGAAAAATGAGACAATTTTGTGGGACAGAGGTCAAAGGGAGTATTATTTGTTTGACAATGATTTACTCTTTTTATTTGAATTTCGTCTATAAACTTATTTAATCCCTTCATCTCAACTACAATCATTTCTTCGACTCATCGTATTTTTTATTAATTATTTGGATATTTTATATGCACTTATCATCATTGATGAATTTTTGCATAAAGTTTCATCCTTTCTTCATCAACTTTCCGATTTAATAGTTTTACCAATTTTGCTTTAGATAAATTTTACTTAATACACTCACATTCACATATCAGCACATAAGGCCATAAGGGCACGTCGGTTCGCCCATGTCACTCCCTCCCTCGTCCTCCCCTATAATATTTTTTAAAAAATAAAATAAAAAAAAGGCTTTTTAATGTATACAAAACCGAATATTTGAAAAACAGTTGCTAAATATTCATCTCAAGGGATAACTAACAAAAACGACAAAAAACAGAGAAAGGTAGAAAGGAATGATTCCACTACATACTCTACTTTTTCTCACTTTTTGTCGCGCCCTTTTTTCTCTTCTCTTTCACTAATCTTCCCGATCTCTAAAAGTTTAATCTCTAGGGTTAGGGTTACTAAATCAATTTCAATCAATAGTCTATAGAAATTCTACTTTTATAACAATGAGACCAAATTGTTGCCACAATTTCTTGGCATTTAATCTCAAGTTTCTTAATTTTTTGCAATTTTTTCTCGGAATTTCAACTATAATATACTCCGCTTTCCTGCTAAATCAGTGGCAAAATCAATCCCCAGTTGCTCCTTCACCTCCACCTTCAGCTCCTTCTCCAAATTATCTTCCGTCTCTTTACTCTGTTGGAGAATCGCTTGAATTTGATGATGCTATTGAGTCGCTTGATGTACCTGTAAAATTGGTTTCGGGCTCCGAAATTGATTCCTTCTCTCATTTGCATTACATTCATCTGCCTAATCCGTGGTAATGTCTAATTCTCCATTCAATACCTCGGCATTTTGGGTTTTGATTTCTTTCATTTTGACTAATTTACATAGCTTTTATTCAATATTTTTGTTTTTGCTAGTTATCATTTTAATTAAAAGTTGATTTTCATCATTTGCAGCCATTCTAATGATTTTTTAAAATTTTTGTATGAAATTGAATATCTATTTAGTTAATTTTTTGGAGCTTTTTCGTTTTTCCTTCTAATTGTATGTGTAACATACATTATAAGTAGAAGTATGGAATGCCTAAATTTTCTTTTTGGTTTTTGAGTTACTTGTCAGCTATTTGTGCAACAATAACAATTTTCCATTTAAACCGGTGTCATTAAGTGACTTTCACCTAGGCGATAAAAAGATGGTTTCTTATTGGCCTTGGTAGCGAACATCACATGCAATTTCACATAAAGAATGTTTTATATGTAGTAGGAATTAAACTATCTAAGATAATGTCTAATCTCCAACACCCAAAACAAAAACATACGAAGAGGGAAGGAGTTAAAAGAGCCATTTATGGAAGGTTAAATAGTTAGAACTTTGACAAATAAGAGTTGTTAGTCCAGGAGATCCTTAGATGTATGTTGCATTAGTTGTTATGTTGCTCCGAAGCTCTATAATCTACCTAGATTTATTCTTCGATTTCCATTGATTAATTGAATATTACCGTTGGTGGGCAGATACTAGAAATCAATCATAGATATATCATATATCAACTCATTTATGATTTTATTTGAAGACTTTTGAGAACATAGATCAGTGAATTGTATTGTTGCTTTTGCACGGATTATTGGAAATAGGCTGTCCACTAATATTGTGTATGTCTATCAGCCTACCTAGTTTGGTCGATATGATATACTGAGAAATATCAACTTCATTTTGAATGCGTCTAGCTTGTAGACTTAAGGCTAATTTAGGATGGATGGCTGATAAGAAATTATGCGAATGCAAAATGGCATTTATTGAACATTTCTGGACTGGATTCGGAAAACAAGACCATTTGCATTAATAATATCATTCAGCAATATAGTCAAAGCATCTTATGTTGGCCATAGGAATTCTCTTTTTTCCCCCAAATGAATATCGAAAAATGAGAAAAATCCTGCCAATAAAAATCTTCATCCGAGAAAGGGTTCCACCACAAAGGTGTAAGGTAGTAGGCAAACCTTATCCGTTGCTTTCAGGATTCGAGCCCACTATAATGACTAATTACTAAGAAACAAAAATTGATGATGGAAGATTATAATTGATGAATTTAAAATTGCCAAATTTCAACCAACAAAAGAAACAACATAAATCCATATCGAAAACAAGGCCACTTGAATGGAGGTGGTATGGTTTAGAAATGCAGGATAAAGTTTGCCTACATTACACCTCCGTGGTGGAATCCTCGCTGTGCGGGGACACTTTTTGAACCAGTCCGCCTTTTCAGTCATTATAATGTTTTATGTCTTCTTTAGAGGGAACGCTGCAAATTTTTTCCGTCATGCATGGGGTCAACAACTTGACGCTCGTGTTAGCTGAATTTGATTCTCTGTTGTCTTAGGTAAGTGCACTTATATTAAATCCATTTGAATTTTTTCCCTTTTTGTGTCAGGTTCATATACTCGTTAATGGTTGTTGGTGTTTTGCTCTGTTGTATGTCTTGCATTGGTCACATTGCAGCTGAGGCATTAAATGGTTGCTGTCTCTGCTTTGTATCCTTGGATGAGTTTAACAACCTTATTTCTACTTTTACGAAATAGGTGATTGCATTCTAGCAGGTATTGTTTCAGAGTTTTGAAATTTCATTTCTGTTCAATGCTTTGATTTACAGTTGTCCATGCTTTTAGCTATTGCCTCAAACTCAAAGGCACAAAAGTTAATTAGATGATTCAGATGAATTGTTCTAGATGAATACTTTATATTTTAGTAGTTGATTAGCAATTATATGAATTTTTCTATAACTTGTAAAACCGTCAGTACATTCTCCTTTCAATTGTGCTCATGTTACTCGAAGTCGCTTCAGTGGGATTTATAGAAATCGATCAACATTGGGACAAGGTTAGTAAACGTAGACTGCATATATACTTTTATATAAAGCTTTATCTGTTGATTTTTGTAGCTCTACTTTTGTTTACGTGGTTTTTTTTATATTGTCCAGGATCTTCCTTATGATCCTACTGGGGAGCTTGAGAAGTTGAAATTGTTTGTTGAAGAGAATGCTGATATATGCATGTGGCTAGGCATTGCTTTACTTACAGTCCAGGTATATCATCCTCTATTGACAATCATATCTTAGATACATTACACTTCTACTAATATCAGAGTTCTACTAATACTAGAATCCTTTATGCACACAATTTGAAATGGATAAGGTAAAAGGGACATTTAATTGTTGTGGATTGCTTACCCATAAAAGTGGCACCCCTTATAATGGTTAGGGTGCTAAAAAGTTAACAACCAATAAAAAATAGTCACATAGATTGTATTAGAATTAGTGTTAGTAAAGATGGTGAACCACATTGTTGCAAGATAGTGACACAAATATGGTAATGACTAATGAAAAAGTTAGTGGACAATGATGTACCAAAAGGAAGGAAGGAAAGAAAAATATATAGAGCAAATGGTCTTATACACCATTGCTAATGCTCTTAGACTTGCTCAAAGGTGCAATCATCATAGATGTTGTCAATCTTCTTTATTTATCCTGCTGCATCATGCATTTTTAATGTTCTATAATCTGCGTATCTTCTCATTTGGGTCCTGTACATTTTAATATATTTTCTGGTGATTTTGATGATTTTCGTACATGCACTAATCTTTCTGTTGATTTTTGTCATAATAATTTTGATAATTTGTATATTGATAATCATGACTGATAGTAATTGATGGTGCAAGTTGTCAGCTGTCTGTAATGTAAGCGAATTCCTGTTCCGACTTTTGAGTCACTTCTTTCAATAATAAACTTGTGCTGCCAAGCAATATAACACATTAAGTCATTACTAATACTCGCAGTCACGTTCCATGTGAAATTTCATGATTGACTTTTGCAAAGATTTAAAGAGCTAAAAAATCTCAAAAGAAAAACTAAATGTTGTAGACAAAGTGTTCCGAGTTATGAGTCTTACGGATGATTATATGAAGTGATTAAGGAGAATTTAATTCAAAAACCATTAAATTTTACTTGAAAAGGCTTGATCAAGATTTTTTTGTTCTGGTTGGAGCATTAGCAAACAGTTAGTCAAATAACAACTTTTTATATGCAATGATGGCTGGTTATATGAGAATCATGGTGCCTTCTAGTTCTAGGACTTAAGTGCATGTGTATTTTTATCATTCTAGTTTTTGCGTCTACTTCTATTTTTTTATTTCTAGCTGTTATTATTATTTATTTCTTTAACTGTTGGTCAACTTACTGTGCTTGCTTAGGCATTGTTGCTCATGCTATCTTTGGTTTTACGAGCTATGGTTTCCACACAAAGAGAAGACTCTGATGTTGAGAATGGTGATGCTGATGCCAGAGATAGAGCAACGGAGCCACTGCTTAACTCTCAATCAAATCAAACATTAATGACAATGAAGGGAGAAGGAAGGGGGACTTTCTCGGACATTCTGACAGCACGGATAAGACAGAAGGTATTTTCTCTGAAGGAAGCTTCTAATTCACTGCATTAATTTTTCCCTCTCTTGTAAGTCTTTGTTAGTTTGCATGGCTATTCTATGCGCATAACCTACAAGATTTTACGATAACTGGTATCAGGCTATCAGAGTTTTACCTTTTAATTTTTTTTTGCTGATTCTCTAGCAAAATCATTCAGAGAGGAGAGCACTAACAAGATGAGTACTCAATTAGTGGTTTCTTGGTTCTTGATCAGTTATATCTCATATGCTTGATATGAATAATGAGTTACCTGAAAATCATATTGAAACAATGTGCTTTTACAGAGCTATGGGGTTCATATCTGGCTCATGGTAACAATGTGTTTTTCTCCTTAATTGCACTTATTTTACCCCATCGTCTTGAAATAGAAAACAACTGTGTATATATCATTAAATTGTGACTTGGATCAATATCAATCCTAAGGATCATTAATCACTAGAATGCCTTGGTGATTCTTGCCAACTCCTAGCCCCCATCCCACCCTACACATCTCTTTTTCAGTCCCTCAGCATGAAGCTGTAGTGTCTCATTACCTTAATGCCATTAAGTGGCTCCCACTTAGGCTCTCACATAGGCCGGATTTGGTGCTAGGGGTCGGATGTGTGCAATCCTGTTCTTGTAATTGCTTGTTTTCAATTGACCTGACCCTTGATAGCAAACATCATTTGCAACTTCATATAAATAAGAAGTGAACATGATTTGACGAACCATTTTACTATATAGTGCATAATATGAAAAAACCAAAGAACTATAAATCTTAGGCGCCGTCGAGAACAGAGAAAAAGACTAAAACACTTAAATTACAAAAGTGGAGCACATACAACAAATTCGTGAGTGAAACCCTGCATGGAACACTGTAAATTGCTGCTGAGCAAGAAGTTGCTGCTGCTGAAAAAGCTGCATTATTTTTCTCTGTTGTTGTAGCTGATGTTGCTATGGGAGTGTCTGCTTTAGGGGAGAAGGTGCGTTCATGTTAGTTCCAGATCTAATAGAGTTTGCATATTACATCGGTATTGCTATATCATCATTTTTAACACCTTTACAATGCAGCTAGTAATAGTCGGAAAATTTAACAGGATTTACAACTTTTCGGATACATTACGATGCACCTTTGTTTTTGCACTATGCTTCCGTCTTTACTTTCCTCTCTTCATTGTTCCCCTTTTCATTATGGAACGTTCAATACAGAAAACTGTAATATTATTATAAACCCAGGGGGATATATAGTCTGCAAATGCTTTCCGCTCTGAATTTTCTGAATCTCCTAAACCATGCTATGATTCTGACTTTAAATTTTTTACAATTGAATCCTTTCCTTGCTCCTCTATAACTAGAATCTACTGTGGTTAGTGTTGCAATTGATTATATACAGAATCATATTTCCTGTTATTGCTTGTTTATTCGTTCCTATGCCGTTGTATCTGAATCTGGGGGCATACCCTAAACTTCAAAAGTGTTCTTCAACGTTCCTGTGCACTTCCCCGTAGCTGCATGCTGTCACCAAAGGGTGTATCTGGCTGTCGGGAGTATACTCTAATTATATTTTATTTTGTGCTGCAGTATGGACTGAACAATGACTCATCCAAGAATAATTCTAATACACCATCAAGTACGAGTACAAGTTCTCAATAAGGAAAGTATCGTCCCAAAGAAAACAGAGAATTTGCAAATATCATTTTTGGATCGTATTGAATTTATCAATGTACGTATTCACCCTATTCTTCATTCGTTTTGGTACGTTGAAATAATCTTCTGTTTGATCTGATCACGTTGTGTTCTACCCTCCAGTTTTTAAGTTAATCGATCTAATCTATTAGCGATGTCATCATTGTTTAGATTCTGCAAAAACATCAAAGCAGAAAAGGATGATCATAAATCCATCAAGCTTTTTATTTTTTGCCTTGTTTAGGCCTTATGTTTGAGCTTTTATTAACATTTTTCTTGCTATATGAACTGCAAAGCATTGTTCTTTAACTACTGTCTAGAAATGTCATTGGATGTACTGCACTGCATGATAAGCAGAACTCCTCCTTCACGTGAGTTTGCTACAATTTATGATTTTTCTCATCTCGGTTAGTTTGCTACAATTCTTTTTATAGAAATTGCCCTGTAACAATATAAGAAATCACAAGGACTTACTTGTGAGAGACAGTTTTTCGGTGAGACGGCCTCAAAACAAGGAATTCTATACTAATAATTGTATCAGTTGGGATATTTAGCCCATGTAGTGAGACCGTACATAAGAATTTGTGTTACTTAATAGTAAGAATTATGACATGAGAAATAAAAAGCAGGTTATCATATATCTCTTTCAAACACCTGGATTTAGCTCATTATCTGAAATTTGAACTTCACAAGAATGTTGCTCCCTGGCCCACATTAATTACTCTTTTGTAATCCTTGGAACTTCAATTTGTACCTGCATTTTTTGTCTACTACATTGGTTAGAATAGGGAGTTGTAGGTGAACCATCCCTCTCATGAAATTATGGAACTCAATCTTTTGAATTTTATATTTCGTTAAAGGTATGTTCTTTGGATGTGAGTGGCAAAAATGAAGAGTGACAAGTGAGATAACATGTGATTGAGGTGTGCCCGTTAGGTTTAAAGTAAGTTTTATTATAGTCCTAAAATCACGCTAATATGTGGATTTGGGCTTTTGGGAATGATCATTGTAAGAAAATAGAGTTGTTAAATATGGATGCTTAAATGGATGAGAGGACAAATTTTAAAGTAGAAAATTCAAAACGAAAACATGGATTGTACATGCTCGGGTTTTACTTAAGATCAATTGTAGTTCATTTAAGAGTTTCAAATGTCAACTCAAACTTAGATTTTAAGACAATTCAATTCGAGGGAACTTCATATATAATTTTTTTTGTGTTATTATAATTCAAGTCCATATCAATTTTAACTATCCAAACATCAATAATACTTGGCATCTAATATTTCACCAATGTGGATCACAATTCTATTTGGTTAAACATCATGTTGGTTTCAAATAACTCATCGTCCATTTTGAGGTGCAAATTATGAAATCAGTTTATTTCCATAAATGAATATACCGTGGAGACTAGCTAATGCAAAAGTCTTATATAGATTTGGCCTACTTTTTTAATATGTACAATAAAAAATAACAAAATATTTTCCAATGATTGTACTTATTAAGTGGAAAAACTTACAATTTTTGTTCCATTTATACACCCTAAAATAGTGTAAATCAAGTCTATACACTCTCTGTAGTTTAGACATGACCTTAAAATGAGGGAAGAATACAACATATTTGCAAAACAGATCAGTAAAATGAGGGAAGAATTAGTAAATGTAGGGTGGAGTTAGTTAACATTCATACACAAAAATAATACACTTAAATCATAAAAATGATTAATTAAGGAGTAATAATGATCAAAATAATAAAAAAATTAAGGGAAAAAAGTAGGCATATTTTTCAATTATACACTCAACTCAATAATCACATCTCTAGTCTCTACCAGGTACATTCAATCAGAGACTCCTCAACAAGTTCTTCCAGAAGCTTCTCTTCAATTTCCTTGGCTAAACTATCAACATGTAAATTTATTTTTTCTTTCCATACTTTGCCTATAACTTCCATCCTCACCAGCCTTTCCACCAAGCTATTGTGGGTGTCCCCACAATCAACTGAAAAGTAGTTGACTTTACTAGGCAACAATTCCTTCATCCAGGCCCACACTTTATCGGCCAATGCCATACCGGACCCGCTTTTCGAGTATCGATTTGTATGGCCTGTCCCCGTACCGACTCCAACCCAACTGCCGGCGGTGGCTCCGAAGCCTGTTATGTCGACCAGTGCCGCGTTTACACAGTCAAAAACTAGTTTTCGGATCGATCTTAGTTGCCTCCTTTTGGCTTCATGCAATGGTTCTTTGGTGCTTAGGTCTGTGAATTTATCCCTTAAGACAGGATCTAATGGGCTATCTGGGGCGTGCCATTTGGAAAGATTTGGACCAAGTTGTCCCTCTTCATCGAGGCCTGCCATCGTTAGTAGGGATTGAACTAAGTATTGATATTCAACCTCATCGTCCTCCTTACCAGGGGACACAAATGGGGAATTCATAGGATAGTTGGTGGCGGTTTCTGCAAAGGATTCATCCCATGATGTGGATAAGGTCCTTGCAATTGACCCAATGGGCGGTGACTTATCGATCAGGTTAGACTTGCCAAGACACGGAGGCATATGATCTCCTGTTTTATGACAGAATGACGTTAGGCCGTTAATGGAGGAGTAAAGACGGACAGCTTAAGATTTAAAAACAATGTTTCATCACGCCGTATACATTGAACGGCTCTCACCCAAACGGAATTTAGGGGGTCGGATGTATGCAGCCATGCCCTTGTAATAACAGAGAGGCCGTTTCTAATTGATCCTTGATACCAAAAATCGTCTACAACTTCATACGCGCACATTATTTAACGTGTCGTTAATTATAGTCTATTGTAATCCGAAAACAAGATCTATGAATCTTTGGGCCCATCATGAGGGAACGACTTAATATTAGGCATGACGTTAAAATAAACAAAAAATAGTAATTACCATGTGCATCCGGCTCAATTCTACGTGAGCACCCGAGCAAGGCACCATCCTCTTCAAATGGAGGTACCAGAACTGATATCGGGCTGGGCTGTTCCTGATTCTCCCCTTGCAATACAGATGCTCCTTGCTGGGATATAGAAAATTGCCAGATCAGGAAATGCAATTCAAGAATAGTAAACCTTTTATCACACATCTAGATCACCAAACATGACAAAAAACGCTTTTCTTGTTCTAAGAACGGAAAGAACAAATCCAACAGTATGCAGTGTAATAGGTGATCAAAGAATTTTAACAGGACATAAAAATCTAGCGGCAAAAGCATGATGCAACAGCAGAAAGATAGGAGCATAAAACAAGTCATGAATCAAAACTACCTGCTGATAGCATAAGCCTTTCCCGAGTCTCGAATCACTCAGATCTGTCATAATAGGTCCTGTATGAGACCATGATGGAGGGGAAAGAACCAACTCTGGATGGTCATTGCTGGTCCTTGCAGGAGGTGCCAACAATCCTGGTGTTTCAGCTGTTGCCAATTGAGATTCTTCATCAGAAAGCACGGTACTAGACTGCTCGTTCCTAGATTTTTTATTCCTTGAGAAAAACAAACTTGTGACCTTCCCGGTAAAAGATGTCTTCGACTCTTTTGGCTTAACTATATCCTTCGGAACCTCCTTGCAAAGTGCTCGACTCGTGACTTCAACATTTAGCCTATCCCCATAAGCTGTAGATGAAACAGGAACAGATTTTGATCTCAATAGATTCCTGGGTGAATCAAATCCACTTTCTCTGGCACCCATATGGCTGCTTAGGACAGAAGTTGAACCCCTTGGAACTTGATCTTTGTAGTCATCCTCTTCTTCACATATTTCAGATTTCTTTACCTCAGAAAGTGCAAGCATTTCGCCTAGAGTACTTGAACTTCTTCGAACAGGCCATTGGTCAAGATTATTATTCCCATTTGATACCATCATGGCCCATCTCTCAGAAAGTCTCTTCTTAGCTTCTCTACAGACCGATGACTCGGGGGAATAGGATGCACGACTAAAAGATGAAGAAAATGGGCTACCAAATCTATTAACATAGTCCCAAGAATGCCTTGATGTTGGGGACATTACTTCAGAATCAGTAAGATTTTCTGCGGGAAATTCATTATCAGATTTTTCAGAAGAGCTTTCATCTCCAGTATAGCCATTAGAGAATACTGAAGAAAGTAAGGTTTCATCTCGTCGATGACCTGCCAGATTTTCACGCATCTGCTGTGTGATTTCCTTTGCTACTTCCCTTGCTTCTCGGGCCTCTTCATCTTCTGGTTCCTCAAAAAAATTCTCACTTGGTAGAACCCGTGGTGAGGATGGGGTTGAAGAGATAACTGCCTTGGGTTCATTAGCCTTAGCAGGGCTAGGTTTCAAAACAACTATCCGAGTAGGCCGAATAAAACTATCATTAACTTTCCAAGATGATATAGTAGGTGGAAATCCAGGATGCTGGCTATCCCATATGTTAACTTGATTTCGGGAAACTTGCTTCTTTACTTGCTTTTCATTCCGCTTAATGGGTGATGCAGAAAATTTATCATCACTTACCATTTTAGAAGGTTTAAGGACAGTAATCCGCTTGGTCTGTGGAGACGGAGAAGCTGACTGCCCGACAGAAAGATGTTGAGAAAACAAAGAATTGGGCGCTTGCAGAACTTTGAGAAATAAGTCACCATTGGAGCTCAACACGTCTAAAGCCTCCTGGAACTCCTGAGTTTGCCGTGACTTCTCATTAGCGGCAAGGCGTTTTGCTTCCAAAAACTTCTGACGAATAAGTGCCAGCCTTTTCTCATTTACATTTTCGGTGAACCTTCCCTGTTGAGGCGATTTATCTCTTCTACAGTTTGTTCTTTGAGACTGCCATACCTCATATATGTCCTTATAGTCATCCTGATCTCGGTGAGAATGAACATCACAATCAATTTGCTTGCTGAAAAAACCATGTTCATCCTGCCAATATCCTGTAGGTATCTCCGAATGACTATTTCGGGGATACAATCTTGATTGAATCCTCTGGGCAGGAAGATCAGACTGCGGCTGAGGAATTACGTCAAGTCCCATCAACTTTGCCACCACATTTGGTGACCTTTGTTTCGATTCCAAGTCCTGTGACATTTCTTGAGCTATCAACATTTTTACAGGAGTTGCATTAGGCTTTCTGTTCGATGAAGACTGTCTTAAATCAGACATCATCTGTAACCAAAGAAACAATATAACTTCGTTCAAGTTATTGAGCCGGCTAGACAAAGTAATTATGCGTGAATTAGTGGTATAATAGGAAACTATCAAATGTCAGAAAGATACACTATAATTACCATATTATCTTCCATCTCATCAATAGCAACACTTGACATCCTAGAGACATCTGACCGACTTCTCGACAAAGGAGAACCTGGACATTGATTAGCCTTTTGTCAGTTGAAGTGGGCGATTCTCTACTCGATAACAGAAATTCACAAGCACTTAAACAAGCACAACGATACTAGTTTAAATGCAGCTTCGCAAAAGCACTTACTGAGTACAATATATCCAAATTAAAAGAAGACAACAAAACCAGGTCAGGAAAACACGACAAAGGTATTCAAACAAGATGACAATTGATAAGATCAATCTCAACACAAACATTTGAGAAACAAAAATAGTAAAAGAAAAGTTTTCTTATCTAATTTTTAATTGCGTAAACTAAGGCAAATACATAGTAGAAGAATCATTGGTTGGCCTACTAGTTCAAGGCTTTCCCTTTTCACCCTTATGACTGGGGTTCAATTCTCACCACCTACAAGAAGGCTGACTTTCCCCCTTGTGTGGAGAATGGAATCTCCGGCCTTACCTCAAAAAAAAAAAAAGGCAAACACTTAGTAGACTCATGATAACCCAATAGACCTTAGCATGCTACAAACAGCCTCCAATCAATGCAAGAACCCCATTATGGAAATTCTGAAGAAACATTCCGTAAACCCTAACGGCCCGTTTGGTTAGTGGTATTAAATGGTGATAATAAGAATGATTTATAGTGTAAAATTTCATCAAAAGTTCCATCTCATTACCATGGTGATGAAACTTTAATCACAAAAAAAAAATTTGCTTATAAATTTCCATTACCACCTAATACCACCTCTTCTAATGGTAATGCATTGAAATGAGTTTTATGAAGAAAATGCGATGACTGAGGTTGGACAAGCATGACCATCAAAATAGCCAAGAGATTTTTCAATTGAAATTACACTAGTTTTCATTTCCATTACCACCGTTTATTACCACCTACCAAACGGGCCATAAATGTAATTAAGACTAAATATACCAAGACTTCTTCGACCGTTGCACGTGCATACTAATGTCAACAAGTCTCAATTTATGTATAAGTGGATTCTCCTAGAAACAATAAATGGCAATAACAATATAAGAAAATTACCATCATTATAAGGCTTGTCTGTGAGAAGCCGATTTCCAGATATGTTGGATGTTAAATCAAAGAGATTGACCATTCTTCCCAAACATCCTGGCACAGGCTTCCCAGAACCAGGAGCATTACTATTCAATTGAGTTCCATTCATTTCAGAGCCTGCCAAAGGTTTCACGTGTTAATGCCGCTACATTGAAGTAGTATTCCCAAAGCACAAATGAAATCAAATTACAGGAAACAGCAACGACATAGACATCAAAATTCAAAACCATTATCATAGCAATTTACAAAAACATTATTCCTCAAAACTAAAAGGAACAGAAACCAAAATCAGACTCCGGAACTAAATATCATACAAACTCCAATAGATACTTCTTAGTATAAGAGCTGAAAACATCTTCTATTTACAGCACAATATAGAAGTACAGGTCTCATTTATCAACTCACATTCTCAGAAAATTAATAGTATGACTACTCCAAAAAGGAGGGATGGGTGGCTAATAGAGGTGTAAATTTGGGTGTATGGGGGTTTCAGGTATGATGTCAAATCGGGTCAATGTCAGGTTCTTATGTGTACGTAAACATGTTGACAATCTGATTTGATTTTTACATTCAGGTGACTTGGGGTCGAGTATATTCATACTCAATTTCGGTTGATTGGATCAAACTTGGACGGCTCTAGCGGCTAGTGTAGGCCATGTCCCCTCTTCGACCTGAAATTTCCTTCTTGAATATGAATTTTTAGCCCTTTCAACAAAAATGATCCTTTTAATCAGCCCTCGCATCTAAGACACATCTATGATTTAAGTTTTTGGCCCCTCTCAGGCTATCACACGAGCATCGCCAATGATAATTCACATCAAAAATAAGCCTAAAACTCAACAAATCCACTCAATCAATAAAGCAATCCCCATCATAGAAAAGAGATTAATTAAAAAATTAAAATAAATAAATAATCACCATGATTGTTCAACTCACATCCCAAGCCAACAATCATAATAAGCAAAACAGAAAGGAATTATCATACCAATAATTATCAAATCATTTACTTAAATACAGCTATTTAGTACTTTTTATATCGATCAACATGTAAAAATTAAATTATAAAAAAATGACCAAAGAATAAGGGTACAATAGGGACCATATCAGTGATATTAACAGCAAATTAGCACATACCCAGATGAAATTTCACATCAAGCTTCATAGAACTCCCAGTAAAATGGGTAAATCTCAACAAAATCAACCCCAAAATAAACCCATTTACTAATCACCTCCACACCCAATCCACATTAGAAAATTAGCTAGATTTTAGGCATATTTAATGTATAATAGTAACAATAAGATCAAAACAACAAATTGCATGATTGTTATGGTACAATTGTAAAACAAAAGGTAAAAAAAAAAAAGGAAAAGCTAAAAGCTGAATTTATAGAAAAAGCAAGATAAAGAGTATACTCTACATATTACTTCTAATAAACAAAAAAGGGAAGAATCTGCAACTGCAAGTACCTTAAAAAAGAGAAGAGTGAGATCGGAAGAGTAGTGCCCAAAAAGGTGTATCAAAAAAGAAACTCAAAAAACCCACATAAAAATGGAGGTTTAGAGAGAGAAAATGGAATGGACATTATGAAAGAGAGTAGGCTAGGAGAGAGAAAGAAGGAAAATGAAGCTATGGAAATGGAGAAAGGAAATGGTGGTGATAAGAAAAATACTCAGAAACTGAAAATGAAAATTATGAATTTATTTTATGTTTTTGGTTAATTGTTAATTTATGGGAGGTGGGGGGTATTTTGGTTTTCTTGCTCTTCTTTCTTTCACTTTGTCACTCCGCCTACACCTATATTAAAACGGTCAATCGAACGAATTTAAGTCAACTCATTTTCAAATTCGGTTGGTTACTAGTGATGGATTTGAGTCGATGTAATGGATTAAAGACTTTTATATAATGGTGTTTGGTAAATGGCTGATAGTTGATAGCTGATTATAGTGGTTGATTTGATCAGTTTATTTTAAACCCACTGTTATAAGCAGCTTATTCAAAAATAGCTTATTCGTATCAATAAGTTGTTTCAATCAGTTCATTCACTAGCATTAGCTAGTTTGACCACCTATCCTTTATTTATATCAAAATAAGCTAAAATTGCTCAATAAACTAATTTGTCAAACACCCCCTAATATTTTACATATTATTAGATTTTTTAAGAAAATATATATGAAATTTTATTTTTGAATTTAATAAATATTTTTATATTTAAAAGGATCAATGTGTCGATTAAGGACTACATTACAGAGCTGTTGAATTAAAATTTTAAAAAAATTGACTAATGGGTTAAAACTAAAAACAAAGATATAGACTGAAAATACTAACGTGGAACTGAAAACACTATGGTCAGGTTTGACCAATTTTTTGAGTCGGATTGTTTTCGTGTCACGAATCAAGATTCATGGATTATGACCCATTAATTTTCAATTGGGTTTCGAGTTAATTTTAGGTCAGATTAAAATTTGACAAGTCTCTCTCCTATTCTAATCAAATGTATCGTTTCCCCTTTGGGCTCATGAAAATCAAATATCGGAGTATTTCTTAATTAAAAGGTCGTAGGAGCGACCAACTCATATTTAGACAAATAGCCCAATCGACTCATTTATAGTTTTTTTCCAATATGCAATTAGTAATTAATTAATTAAGATCATAATTGAAATATTTAAGGTTAAATTAATTTCTTTTATAAGTATTGAATTTTTATTTTAAATTTTTTAGGTTTTGGGCAATTTTTATTTTTTAATTTTTGGCTTTTGCGCCTGCCTAATCATACCGTCTCATATTAAGGCGGTCTTACTCAAGTTTTTGCATTTCTTAATTTGGTAATTTTTTTTTCCTTGTTTATGTCCTTATAGAGTCCAACTTTTTACTTGATTGTCATTAATTTATTTATTTTTCCTTACTTATTCCTCTATGTGGTGTCTCCTCTTATTCTTAAAAGTAATTCCAAATCAAATGAAATAAATGATTAAAATTTGAGCGAGTATATTTAAAATTTTGTGGGAGAAATAAAAGAGAAGTGCAAATTTTCTGTGTTAGAAAATAATGAAATGAATAAATTGAGGGGGTGATGATTGATGATATTTGTCTTACTCACTTGGTCACTTTGAGACACACCTCGTTCGATCTTAACAACTATGTCATGTTCAAATTTCTAGTGAAGCATGTCCTGTTCGATTTGCATATCATTGTGGAGTAGGATAGCTTATGTGAATCTAGAGATAATCATTTGGGTTTTTGGTTGATTTTGGATTAGGTGTTTTAGTTCGTTTTAAAATCGGATTTTGTGCCTATATTGCTTTTAATATAATTGTTAATAATTTTTAAAGTCGGGTTAAATCAATTTTGGTTATAAGGTCTGGTAAATTTCGAATTATCGAGTCTATTTAGAACACCTCTATGTCCATCTAAAGTCATGTACATTTAAAATTTAACAAAAACAAAAACAAAAAAAAATAAAAAGAAAAGAAAAAAAAGAAGAATTAAACTTTCACATATTGTTGTATGAGATGTTGAGAGACATGTCTTGTACGTGCATGAGTACAATAGTTAATCTAATATATATCATGAGAATATAGGTCCTTATTTGAGATCATCACTGAAAAACGGTCTCTCACAAGAGTAACTCTTTTTACTTTTACTTCTTTAATTACATGAACATAAAAAGCTTTAACGGAAGAAAAACACTAAAAAAAGTTAAGAAAAGAAAATGATCTTTTGCCCTTGTTTATTGTGGTTGCAAATAAAATGTGATTTGGTGGGTTTGTTGTGTGTTTTATATAGAGGTATTGTTACTTGGTATTGATTTTAGTTTCATGCTTCACTAGTTTGATGAAACACTATATAAGTGATCTTTATTTTTCCACCCTAGCAAAAGTCACAAATAACTTTAAAAATAGTATATAGTTCGATGATTATTGTTTGCTTGTGAACTTTATAGAGCTTATTCAATATCGAATTCGAGTCGTCTACTTGAGTCAAGTCTTGAGCATTCATTTGTTCTCATTACATGGGAGCTATGCTTATTCATTGACCAAAGTTAGGGTTATATCAAATGATCTGTTTACACTATTCTAATGACTAAATTTTTTTGGGGAACTTTGATTGATTAATTGATCACCACAATAAACTAATATTTCGAAGTTCAATCTATTGAACTATCGCAAAGTAAGGAGTGAGGATTAAGGAGCAACACGTTAAGATGCAAGAGGGATATTGATTTACATCAAGCAAGCAAAGGTTAGATAAGATCCTTTGTCGACACGGTGCGCAACGATGTAGGATTAACGTCCAATGGATAGGGCTATGAGCTCGACAGGAGAATGTGGTGGTTCAAGCCTCAAGGTACAATGTTGTCGATTAACAAGGTGGATTAGGTTATTGTATCATCTTCGTCTCGACCTAAGAAAAGTAGTGACATGAATTATGATTAGGTGTAAATATTTTAGAATACGTATTTGTTTTATAGTCGATGAAAATACTATTATGCATATAAATATTATTTTATATATATTGTATTATTTGAGAAATTTTGTATATGTGTGTGAATTTGTATATTCGAACATCTTCACTTGTTAAGTATTAAGGAATTGTAATTGAAAATTGTGCGCAAATTAGTAGTAAAACAATTTCTTTTAAAAACAATTAAGATATATAGAATTGTTGACATTGTCAACGATGCCTTTTAAATTTTAAAAAAGTATGATAATTTGAAAATTCCTTTAAAAACAGTTGTTAAGGAGATTTTTGGTAAAAAATATATTTGTTGTTCGTTGGGTATTTATAAGAGAAAATGTCAAAAAACTTAAAATACAATGAAAAATACTTTGTTTAACTGTTTGACCGACTAAAAAGCTAAAATCATTTATCAAACACGACCTAAGAAATAGGTGCATCATCATCATCACCATAATATCCAATTCATCCCGCTCATAAGAAAACATGTATATGGAGTTCATTCAGGTCATCAGGTCAATTTCAAATCAAGTGTTTCGGGTCGGTTCAAAATCGGATTTTATATCCACATTGATTTTATGTCCATATTGATTTTTACATTATTTTAAATTCATTTTGAAGTCGGATTCATTTTGAACACCTCTAGTCATCCTAAAAGCAACGAAAAAGATAATAGCAATAAGATAAACCACAAAAAGAAGATATAGGAAGCGCAGTTGGCAAACTTCTAGTGGTGCCAATCATATTTCCTTCCTCATCTTTGGAACCAAATCCAGAACACAAAATCAGGAACAATTCTTATACTTTTTTGGACCTTATTTCAATATTTCTTCATTCGCACATACAAATTAATAATTAAAAGGAATAATTACTTGTAAGAGTAAGAGAAAATAAATAAAGAAAAACAAATTAATGGCAAGTTTGGCAACACCAGTAGCTACCAGGATTGGGTTTGCACCAGTCATTCCCAACAAAAACTGGTCTTCTGCACCCAGAAGCAATAGATTGGTTGTTGTCCGAGCATCCGATGAGAATGCTACCACACCGCCACCTGCACCGGCTGCTGAAACCCCTGCTGCAGCTGCTGCTGCGCCTGCTAAGCCCCCTCCAATTGGACCCAAGAGAGGTTCTAAGGTTAGATTATGTATTTATTATGAATCTATATTTAGGGGATGTTCTCTACATTTTAGTTTATCTGTTACACTTTGACGAAACTTTTTGGTCAAAATGTGAAGAAAAGGGTTTACATAACAAGTTTTTTGAACACTATCTTTAATGAAATATACTATTATAGTTGTATATCTAATACTTGCTTATATGATTGCTAATATCCCTTATTAAGTTACTTTTACTATCTTGTTAGTAACTAATGAATTGGAATTTTGTTGTAGTTTGTTTAGTGTTGTTAATAGAGAATTCTAGGTTAAGAATCAATCTTGAATTGACCAAGGTCAATAGTAAAAGCTTTTGATTGGGGTTAAAACACAAAAATAGAAATTAGGGTTATGTCCTTCGTATGCCTAGTTGTGTTTATTAATTGATGAAAAAAAGATACTTTTAAAGAACGCAATTGAGGTCTACAATGGAGGTTCTTCGAGAGTTTGGAGATCATCTTTAAGAGTTTAGGGCTAGGGATTACAATTGAAGATAAAATGCTTAGAATAGAAATAGTGAGGGTCTTAGAGTAATGGGGAGTATTTATAGATTATACCCCCAATTACACGTACATAAGACTTAGATTTAAAATAGAGCAACACGCAAAAACAACCCAACAACCTAAACTCAAGTCGGCTTTCAGGTGGCCAATCCTAAAACCGACCTGATTTAACGAAACTGCTTCAAATTATAATTCCTAGAACACTAAAGTCGAATTGACTTTAGCTCCCTTTGAAGTTAAGCAAACTTGGCTTTTGCCTTTTGTTTTAGACATCACCTTCATGTCTCTTCTCCATAGTTGTTCCATTTTAACTTCCCAAACCAAATCTCATACATAGTTAATGATTATCAGATGCTAAAACTCCATGCCCGCACATAAATCGGCCGCCAACTCAAAGCCTATATAACATTTAGACATGATTGAGCCTTTCTTTTGATTATATGAGGATAATTTTCAACTATATGGTCTTATATTCCATGCACCCACATTATTCAACCACCAACTCAATGTTTTGGTGCCCTGCAGGTAAGGATCCTGAGGAAGGAATCATATTGGTACAAGGGTGTTGGCTCGGTTGTTGCCGTTGATCAGGTCTGGTCTTTAATCTCTACCCTTTGCGTGTGTTTGGTAAATAACTTTTTTTTTAGTAGTTAACTTCTTAATTGGTAAAACTGCCAAAAAAGTTATTAGTAAACAGCGTTTAAACCATCAGAAAAACTAGCTTTTAAGCTAGAACTAAAAGGATACTATGTGTAGTGTTTCCATTGCTTTTGGATTAGTGACCCTAACCCATCTTAACAGCCAATACGTAATTTTGAATGAACATCTCCATAACAACTGGCTTAAACAATTAACAAATCAGCAAGTAAATCCATCAATATTTCAATCTGGTCAAACCAATCAACACAGCTCCGATTTTTGTTTACTTTTTTAGCATCGTTTGGGGAACTAATGTATTTGTACTAAACTTATGAATGTGCAGGACCCAAAAACAAGATACCCAGTAGTCGTAAGATTCAACAAGGTGAATTACGCCAACGTATCGACTAACAACTACGCATTGGATGAGATTCAAGAAGTTGAATGAGCAAACTCAATAGGTCTATGTGCCTTTGCTATAAGTTTGTTGTGATAGATTAATTAGGAGTTTTCTTCTATATATGTCGTCTTTTCGATGTACATCAACTTCTTTTCACTATCAAGTTTCTTCCATGAATACTTCTCATCACCATCCTAAATACTTCTTTTGGGATATGTCCCTATTCCAAGGACCAATTGGCTTGTAATGTAAAGCCAAATTTAATTCTCTCAATCATGCATATTGCATATTTGCTAGAGACCCGATCAAATTTATAAACACCGAGTCTTGTGAAAATCTCTGAAATGTTTTGAATTCTCGTTTGAATCGAGTAACTAAGTCTGGTGTGCAAAACAATAAGACGTGGATAATCGTGTCATTTGAAAAAGCCCCTTCGACAGTTAAGTTGATGTCAAGAGAAAAAGAAAGTGAAGTGAATACTCTAAGAGAGTACTAGCTATGACCATAGATGAGTCGATCGTCAACTACTTACCCTCTGACAAATTTATCGTGTGTTCAACATCGTCTGTCACCCTTACCAACATGTCCAGTCCCTTACGCATTCCACTCTCGTCAAGACTTTGATCATTACTCCAGCTTCAACCACAATGCCCTCACCATCGCTCCCATGGCACCGATATTCTATTGCTTGGTAAGTCGTCTCACTCGTCTGGTCAGCCTCCCAACCACCACCACAATGCATCGGTTATGCATCATAGTGCTTAACTGTAAAAAATGTGTGTTTGTTATGTCTTGTTTTTTGCTTATCAGGGATAGTTTTGCAATTCAAACTTCATATGATTCGTTTCGATAGAAACTACAAAAATTAAGGACAAACAAATTTCTTTCAACAATGAGAATGATATCGTTCAAGAAAGATATATGAACGTTTTCCTCTACAGCAAAAATTGTGTTAAGACAAGTATCCATAGTTATCCCAAAGAGATCAAAAATTTTAGTTTGTGTTACATTTCGGTTAATTCAATAATTTGTTTTTAGGCCCTAAATTTCGAAAATATATAAAACAAACAGGACCTCAAAAATAATGAGTATTTTAGCTCCACCGCTATGAGAAAGGGTCGATAAATAGATATAAATGAACTTAACAAAATAATCTCAATTTAAATGATAGTCTAATACCTTATACTTCTATCAAGAGTAACTTCCAAACCTTGGATTGGGTATAGTCGATCTCAAACCGATTTAATTTATCGAATCTGCTACCCTCTAATCTTGTCTTTCTAAATGATTTATACCGTTTATCTTTGATTGGTATGAGCAAAAGCCAACATCGCTATCTGATCTCCACAATGCTGCAAACGAAAA
This sequence comes from Amaranthus tricolor, assembly GCF_026212465.1. NCBI lineage: Eukaryota > Viridiplantae > Streptophyta > Magnoliopsida > Caryophyllales > Amaranthaceae > Amaranthus > Amaranthus tricolor. The sequence goes on along the minus strand of NC_080057.1, from coordinate 22,838,046 downwards.
GAATAAATGTTAGGTTCGTAAATCGTTTATATACGATGTGTATTTTTAGAAGCATAACAAAACTAGAAGAGTACAAGTACTAAGAATAATAGTTAGTTCTGGTTTAAAAATAAAATTGCTGACCCGAGTTTTAGTTGTTCGCCTCTTCTATGCACTTAGCACATTTGCATCTAAAGCCATAATCAGCAAGTAGTTTCTGCCTCTCCTCATACGGCAAATCCTCATCAATATATGAAATGGTTACCTGAAACGGGGAAAAAGAAGAAAAGGAAGCATCATTTCCGACTTCAATACAGTCATGAGCACATCAACATATCGAGAATTATATTCTCCGGCCAGTTTCAAAGCATGGATGATTGGATTCTAAGAGCTAGAACATACCTCGTCTCCTACTTGAATGGGACATAGCGCAACTACTGTCGCCCGACCGTCCTTATCCTAATTTACCACAAGAACTATAAATCAGTTACAAACAAACATAGCATGGTCATTCACAAGCATTCCAATTTAGAAAAGCTTAAGAGACGATATTGCAGACATGCATTCATGTTTTGTATAGCCAAGATAACACTATAATTTGCAACTTTTCAACTTCAAAAAGAGTCGAGGGAATTGGGAATGAGTTTTGGTTAATGATATTATTGGGTGGTAATATGAGTTTTGGTCTTAGTTTTGATGATATTTGCTCCGACATTCCCATGGTCATGAAGCTCATATCCTCAAACATGTTTTTTCTTTACAATTTTTCATTACCACTTAATACTACTTTTCCAAGTGGTGATGATCCGGGAAAAAAATTTGTGAAGAACAAAATGTTTAGACTAGGACAAACCTTGTCAAGTAATTTTCCTAGCTAAATTACATTTTATTTTCATTGCTACTCCCACCATTTAACAACGAAATGAGCCATAATAGTTACGGTATGCTCAATGCGTGACGCGAACTAAGTTCCTATGTATTTATATTTACTCCACCAAAAACCAAACAGAAATGATATTTTTCCTCACAGGCTGGAAGTAAACAAATAGATCAGGATAATATCATGATTAATGTTACATGATTCGCTGATCTCCTCACGAATTGTTAATCGAAAAAAGCAAATTGTGGTCGGTTTTGGGTTATTCTTGGGCAAATTTGAGCGAATTGCGGATTTAAATAGCGAATCAACTAGCGAATTATGTTACACTGATCATGATCCAATACACAAGCACATACACTAAGCAAAAACTACAACGAAATGAACAAAGGACCAAAGAGCAAAGAAGCATGATAATAAAGCTCGTACTAAAGCACGTTATAAGTCAACAAGTCCAGATAACAGAAATATGACTGCATAGATAATCTCTGCGAGCTATAAAATTCATATTTCATGAACATGTGGCGACCGGAAAAGAAATTTGAGCAAGCTATTTCTGAAGGAACAGGACAGAAACTCAAACTAACAGCAGCAAGGAAAAATTTGTATACATACCTCCTCTCTCTTGAATGCTTTTGCATTTGGACAACAAGAATGGTTCATACAACTTTGAATAGGGTAAAATGCAGTTCCTACATAGAAGAATTACGATATTTAGTAATTTAGTCCACCTTCAAACACAAAAATTGTTAAAAAGAAAGACAGAAAAGGAGGTTTATCAAAATCTCTATTACTATCGGTCTATCCCCTTGAATTTGCATCAATTGCAAATGGGGCGTTTTTTTAGGAATGGTGGAAATTTGATAATAAATAAAGCGAGAGATTGAATTATGTGGTGGGTCGACATTAAAATAAAAATGAGACTAAATGACTGCGACATTTCAAAATAGAAAATGAGACAAATTGAGAGAGACGGAGGAAGTATGCACTTCATATGATGCTATAGATCAACACTAAGTTGGTTAGAAACACAATCATTCTTGTTAACTTAAGACTTTTTGACAAAAATTATTAACAGATCAATTGTAAATCTGGGCCAGAGAACAATAAAAATTTCCCATCAATCCTTGGTACTTTATGTTGGAAATCCTTCACATGTGAGGAAGATCCCACATCGCTAAAATATTGGATTGTAGACTTGCATATAATGCTTGATGAGCAATCCTCCTAATACCATATGGTTTTGGGAAAAAGAGAGACTCATCAAGTGTTGTATGCAAGTCAACGCTCATTACTCGTGGGTTTGTGAGCTCGAGCCTACGGGTGCCCTGTGGGTGTGTCCACAAGTGGGCCCATGGGGTCATCATGTGACGAATTGTTATCACCAAGAGCATCCAATATTGAGAACATAACCTACCTTGACAACAAATTGAATAGCCATCACCAAGAGCATCCAATATTGGTCGAGTTAAAGCTTCCGCTTCTTTCTGTACAAAAGATCAGGACGACATGGAGTAATTGTGACGTGTAAAAGCAAGTTAGCTTCTAAATCCATAAGAGGCATCTAACCTTTTGAGATTCAGGAAGATCATCTACGTAAATAAAATAATCTTCGATTGGAGAGGCCACGACTAAGTCACTGTGAAGTGAAGTACAAAATTTAATTGTTATCCAAATATATGGGGCCAACATTATCATTCCAAAAGGTAATGTACAGTAACACTACATCGGAAAGAAGGTGGGCCATATAAACAGTTGAACATACAGAACACCTTAAAAGGGTACTTACAGATTATTCAACTCAAACATGCCAATGATATGTCCATATATATCCAGGGAGAACACTTCAATTTGTCAAAGATAAAAACAATAATACGATTTTACGACGAACAATGTATTAAGTGAAAAATAGAGCAAGGATACAAGGTGCACACTCTTCATCATATATGGCTACTTTCAAGAGCTGCAAAGACTGGAGAGCACAGAAAATAGGATTTGTCAACAATAACTCTAAAGAAAAAAGTATGACCACAACAACAAAATGCATTATGTGTGATAACTTGCATGAATCATAAATCAACAAAGAAAGATTATGGGGATTCAGGTTAAATTTCGGTATTCAGATATGTTGTCCGGACATGGAACATTAGCGGCCGTACCCGTTCAACATGACACATACACAGACACAAGATACGTGTCGAACCCGGTCTCGTGCAGTTGGACAAGGCTAACAAGTTATCTTTATCTTTGACCTAATAACATCTTTAGCAATATTCTCGGAGGTCTTATATTGTAGGATGTTTGAACGTAGAATAGGTCTAATATAGTCAAGAATTTTACTCATTATATAACATGGCAAATCCCCACAATAGAAAATGTGCTTTGGGTAAAACTTAAAAAACATTATGGTTCTAAAAGGACGTCTACAGTACTAGTTCTTGTGACACTAACCAGTTTAGAAATTTTGACTTCTAGTAGTAAATGTTATGTTACTTGGACTCGGGTACTATGTTGGATACTGGTAAGAGTCAAAGTGTCGGATACGTCTAAATATTCAATTTTACGCCTAAAATGAAGTGTCTAAGTGCCACACCAATGTCCGAGAATCAAGGATCAGATACGGATACGTGAAACAAAATGAAGAGTCTGAGCAACATATAGTAAATGTTAGCAACTCCAATTAAGAAGAGAGAAATTGGATCTAAAATCTTGTTAAAATAGTATACTTGAAAATGCCAACAATGTTAAAGTCTTAATCTAAACATAGAGGTTGGCTACATGAACCAAAATAAATTAATATGGAAAGCGTTGTTAATAAAGATAAAAGTATTCAGCAATACCAATAAGATTTGTCAAAAATTACAGAAACTAGCAGTGACTAAAGTTGCACAAAAGCTTCTATAACCTAAATAGAAGACTTGGCTGAGAAAATATAAATGAAAAGTCACCTCAAATGCCAGTTGTTTAATCTCCAATCTAAATGCAACTTCATCAATTTCGTCAACATCTTCAGGTAATGCAATGCAATCCCACCACCTAAATATACGGACAGAAAATAGTTAGACTTTAAATCATTCCAAGACAAACATTACATAACTGCCTTGAGTATTCTTATGTTAAATCTTTCAAATATTCTACAGTGAAATTTTAGCTACAAATGACCTTTAAAGATATTTGTAACCCTTTTTGTGAAAACACGCAAGGAAAAAGGAGAAACGTAAAAGGGCACGTACATATTTATAGATACTTCCAACTGACTTTGTGAAGTACTAATGTAGCAATAGATATATAGGATATAACAACATAAATGGGACAAAAGGAAAACATGAAGATAAGAGCTTTAGTTCTCACAGGAAAACGTTGACAAAAAATCATATTATTGAGCAAGATAATCAAATGTTGGATTTGGCGCACTTTAATTAAAGTAGGAAACATATGAAGACCAAAACCACGAATTACTAAGTTTGATGGACCACAGCTCACCCAATCACAGGCAACAATTTTTAGACCTGATAGATACCATATCTTAACAAGTAACTTAATCATAAGAAATCTACAAACAACTATTATTCTAAATCATAGGATCTTAAACGTTGTCGTTGCTTTTGTTAATTTGAATTGAAGGTGATAGAAAATTGGCCCATTTCTGGAAGCGTTCAATTATTCTGCATAAATAAAGTTCTCATATCTATAAAAAATGCAACTATTTTAAGTACCTTTTCTTGTATCCCATAGACACTGGTTTCCATGATTCCAGAAGCAATGATAAATCAACGGTAGCATTATTGGATTCTAAGCCTACTTCTTTAAGATGAGCTTCCTTCAAATTCTTATATCTCAGGACAGTCATAGCAATGACCTATATTCATTATCAAAAACCAGAAAGACATAAGTATCAAATCAACACTGCTTGCAATAAAAAGCTTCCAAAGTAATGACAAATCAAATGAAGAGTCCTAAGTTAATATCTGGGCTATCATGAACTCCCACAAGCAAATATTATATTTTGTTGAACTATATCGGCTATTTAAAACCATTTATCCTGGAACTATGAAGGGGTTAACTTTTGAGTTAGAGCTTTTATTAAATTATGCACTTGAAAATATTAGGTCTTTGCAAATTGTGAACAACTCATTCTCAACATGAGCACTGTCAAAATGTGGCTAGCATTGTTAGATGACCACTGAAATATAAAACAACACCCATGGGATCATCAATCCGAAGTTAGGCCTATAAAACTAGCCACAATTAAAACCTCATATAGATGATGAATATGAACCAGCCCAGTGGCAGTGGATCTAGGACTCAAACTCATTGGTAGCACCGACATATAAAGAAAATATTAAGGAAACGTTGCAAAAAAATTCCAAACTCAAAAAATTTCATTACTCCAAACTGAAATGTATATGTTACTGCTATTTAGTTATAAATTAAATGACATAAAAAAATGAGTACACTGTGCTATCGAGTTAGAAATTGAACACATGGTACTCAACCATGGGCGAAGCTACACCGAGGGTCGTTGTCCGACCCCCTAGTCTAAACCATTGTCCTGTAACATTTTTAACTTGACCCCTTACTAATTATAATATATTGTAAGAGTTGATTAAATATCACAATATTAAGTAAATTTATATGTTTAAAGTTATAGAAATAAATAAGGTTAAGGTTTCTACTTCAATTCAAACTAAGTAGGGTCACAAAGGATAAAATAACTTTCGTCAAAGACAAAAGTCAGAAAAGATTCTCGACCCCTCACTACGAAACTAAAGACTTATAGATGTGGAAATTGGATCTCATGATTCTCATATGAATAGTCAGAAGCTCTCATAGTATAAAAATATAGTTTAACATCTAAATCACTCAATGATCATATTTCCATAAGTATTTCATACTTACAACACACGTACACATAAAATTACAGGAAGAATGCAATCAATAAGAGAAAATGCTATAAATCGTTGTGTAAATGATGAATGATGGTGCAATGACCTGATATTTGCATTTACGAAAGGGTAAAATAGTAATTGTCATACTAGAGAAGACTTGGGGAATAAGTTAGAATTAAGAAGTAGCTTATTATATAATAAGGGGAATTAGAGAGTTATGATATCATGAAAACTTTATACATTTAGTGGGTGAGTTTTATACTCAATTGGAGACCTCAAGCTTCTCAAAGTGCTTGATCTATCTTTTGTTATTTTGTAAACTTCCTTTTATCATCCAATTAATAGTATAATTTCTCTCTTGTCATTTTATCATTTCAATTTCTATTTTACTGTTTTAGTCCAAGTAATCAGTTCATAGCATATGGCTAGCTTGACTGCAAGCTTGTCAAAACTACAGGTTCAGTTATTCAATAAATGATCCAAGCTTAACAAAGATTTGCATGCTAAATGAGTTTGAGCACAAACAATGAAAACAACAATATATGCATACTTAAAATAGTCAGAGAGAAAACAGCTCTTACATTTATTTTATTTTTTGAAAATAAACAGCTCTTAATACAAAGAATTGAGGAGCGAGTAAGATGATAAATTTCCTTAGGAATAGCAATGATGAGATGAATGTTAACACCAAATCCAATTAAAAAAAATGTACAGGTACAAGGAAAAAAAAAATTAAAAAAAGACTATTACCTTAGCAGCAAGAATAAAGATGTCATTTGTGTCTGCAGTGCAAAATGAACGCGGAAATAAGTTGCAAGACAAAATTTGCATCCCAACATCAATCTATTACAAGTCTTACCATTTGCATGCTCTACAAACTTGGACAGTGCCTTCCTACGTGATAATTTTGACTTCTCCCCCATACATAGTAAAGAATGACTGGTTTCCCAGTCAATTTTGGCACAATGTTGGCTGTAGATTGAAAATAATAGTTATCACAATGTATGGACAAAAGCTAAGAGAAGTAAAATCAACAGATCTGTTGGATTTAATCAGAATAGTATATACAAGTATATTGATTATCGAACTATTGAATTCTCCCACAGTGTTATTAAATCATTGGTGACATGGTACAATGTCAAAATAAATGTGACTATATCCTTAAAAAACTTGACAATCAAACTTTGTTTAAGCAAATGTCATTCGCATTTAATCCATCACATTTTCTAGCAAGTGCCCCCGTCTGTAAACCAGATTGACCGGAAAACATCTAACAAAATATATAACACCCATAAAAGGATGACATAATGATATTTTTGTACAAAGAGCTTGTTTTTTGATAGCAAATTGCAAACGCCAAGCAATGATAACAGAGATGTGACACAAACAAGCACAAGAGGAAACATGTTTTTGTACTTTATTAATAGCGTCAACATACTACAGCTTAACTACGACCAATATTTGATACATCCCTAATTCTAAAACAGACCAGCCGTTTATAGGACTCTTCTCAATCCAAAGCAACTTCCTCTGGAAGCTTGAAGTCCACCAATTACCTTTTACCTGTTCACTTCAACAATAATAATGCTAAAGCCTCATTTCTAAGACACATGAACCCTAAACAATCAAGTATTCTTCACCCCCTTCTGAACATATCCATCAACACAAACTACAAACCTCACATACATATATATATATATATAGGTTATTTATATTTATCCTTACTTAGGCAATATCTTAAACATAGCGGACTATAGTCCAATTAATCTTACACCCCCAACAATAATATGCTAATTATAGTCAGTTTTCAAGGAGCTTCTAAAGCACTTAAACTACTTAAGAGTGGCAAGCTACATACACTTTTGTCACCTTGCCATCCCAACCTCAACTAAGGAGATAACCTACAAGAAATTGATGTTTGAATCTACCCAATGCAACATTTTACAATTGTCAAACGGGCTGGATTTATATATGATAATTATGAATAAACTTCATCAAAAAAAATAAAAGCTATAAACAACTTTCAGTTTTCAATGAATCACAATGTTACCTGCAGTAATACTCTTCTCCACACCAGCCACAACATGGAGTTGGCACAGGTAAAGGAAATTTTTCAGAGTAAGGTAATGAGAATTGACCATCCACTAGTGACTCGATAAATTCTTGAGAAAGTGGAATTTTGTTCTGAGAACCAGAGGTAGAACATTCTCCATGATTATTTTCTACTACGCAAGAATCATCTTCCCCATTAGATGAGTCACTATGACAATGATTGCCGGAGGGAACACCAAGTCTATCGAAATAGAGTTTTCTACCGATTTGAAGTTCAATAGATCCTATAAAACGAAAACACGAGGCACATACATAACAGTCCATCTGCAAAAGAGAAAATAATGTGTTTATTATATCTTGATCATGAAATTAAGAAGTCACGTGATGAAATTTTATTAGTCATGTAAATCCAACCTTGTTTTCAGTGTGTTGAGAACCCACAAGCATTTGGTCTTTCAACACAAGTTCTCCAGCTTTAAACTCAGCATCAGCATATACTCCTGTAGTAAAGTATAAAGAAAAAAATCATCAACGAGAAACCTATAACTTGATACAATTAGAATGGATACTTACCACAAGCATAAGTTAACTATAGATTTTCATTTCACTCTATTAATCTATTAAAGAAATAAACACACAAAGATCATATAATGAACCATAACTGTGTGCTTGATTTTCCAACAAGCCACATGTTCAAGAGGAAACAATGAACCATATGCTTAATCTTCCTTTATGTAATCCTGAAATATAAGGTTATGAGGACTAAAATCTAATCGAAATAAATGGATGTTTAGAGATCACAATGACAATGATAGCTAGCATTACAATTCATTATTTATTAGCTAGCATTGCATTTAATCAAGACAAATAAATGAATTTATATATTTCTTATTGAAGTTTGCTATAGAAGCAAGTCAAAATGTTGCAAAAACCTGCATTTTATGAACATACCATTACCCCATGCTAAGTGGCTCCCAAGTCCCTCCTAGGAGGGTTTGGCGTACATGATATTCTGGATTTTCTCCGAATTTCTCTTCTTTCCTAATTGATCTTTGATTGCAAATATTATCGACAACTTCACGTAAACAAGACGTACAAGTGATTTGATAACACATTTCACTATAGTCCATCATAATCCATCTTAGTCACGATGCCATGATAAAAATGCATTTTAAAGGTTAATAAGATTACAATTGCATTCATATTAGACCGCAACAGCCCCAAATGTCCACAAACATAAGCCTATCACGACAATAACTACATTTGTATTACCTAACTAAAAGAGTTCAGCACATAAATAAGGTCATACAAATTTTATCCACGAGTTATCTGGTGTTAGTCAAAGAGAGGAAAGCTCAAAGAAAATGGGTTTGTTGATTATTTTGAAACCCATGAAGTCTTGAAATGAACATTTAATAAAATATAACTTCAGCCTTTTTTCATAAAAGTTGTACTACTACTCCCTCTGTCCCATTAGAAATTGCTACTGGTACAAATTTAAAGGTTTTTAAGGAGTGGGAAAAAAGGTGTACTTGACGGGAACCGAGAAAATTATGTGGATTGGATGGAAATAAGTTAAACGTGAGGGGAATTTGAGAAAAGAATGTGAATCAAGGCCAAAAATAGAATTGTGGCAATTTCTATGAGGGAAATTTTAAAGAAAATTGTAGCAATTCTAATGGGACTGATTGAGTATGTATGGATGAAAAGATAGGTTTGTTCGACTAATGATCTTTCAAACCCCATCATGATGAATTTGAGTCATTAACAGGTTGACTACACAATCAACAGGCAAGGCAAGCCCAGTTCAAAGAAGAAAACGTATGAGATCTTGTCTATGGGCTAAAACTTTGTCTAACTTAATTAGTTAGAAAGATATATTTTCTTTTTATTCAGACTTAGTTACTAGTTAGTGAGTTATTATTTAAATGTGATTTCAATTCAATTAGAATTTCAAATTCAGTTAGAAAATTGATCTTGATATGCTATGAATAATCAGCCCAATGGAATAAGAATGGATAGTGGATTTTGACTGAACTTTGAGCTTTTTTAGTTCTTTGCATGTTACTCTTTTAGGATTGGGAGTAAGAAACTCATCCATGCTTATCAAGCCTTCAGCAAGTCTGATTCGCGTTGTTGGAAAAATCAGTCCTAGTATCATGGTTAAGATTGAGTTTGTTGTAGAATCCATTCCCCTTAAAAAAAATTTAAATGTCATCTTTTCCATAACTCCCTTTCATACGCTAACATTCTTAAACCAAAGTCCTGATCTCTCTAAACTTTTATCTCTCTACATTTTTGTGTCACACTATCCTTAACCCCACAACCCCAAATTCTTCTAAAACTCTTGTCATACATCTCCCAACCTTAAAACCCTTCAAAGGTTCAATCTTTGAACAATCCCACATCAAACACAACCAAAAACAAAACTAAGCCAAGAAAGTCGGACATCAAACCTATTTGTCTAAAAGGTCCTACCTTTCTTCTCTTATCTTTTCCAATCCCTTCATAAACCTTCTAAATGTTTGCCCCTTACCCTAAAATCACAAAAAGATCCCTCATTTCCCTAAAAAAATCCTTAAAATCTAATTCCTCCAACCTCTCTTCCTAAACATCCAAAAATAAGTCCAACTCAAATTCAATTTCACCAAGAGTTTTATATAGAAACCCGTTTATACATGTGGTTCTATACCAACTTCAGCCTTTGCTTCTTATTACATTGTGTTGTTTCCTTTTGCACTACCATGTCGACCTTTAATTCTCCAAGAATGCCCTTTGTTGCACGAGCAATACAATTCTTCATCTTCGTCCTCCATGAACGCCCTTAGTTGCACAAGCAATACAATTCTTCATCTTTGTCCAAGTTAGATTTCATCCTCCTTGATTTCACCCTTTGATTTTCAATTGTCCTTGATGATCATTCTTAAGCGAATCCGATTACGTATAAAACATCAAAGACTATGACTTTGTACTAGGTGACTATACTACAACAAATAGAAATACAAGTAGGTGTTCAACATCTCCCTAACCCAATTGAGAAAAATCAACTCAAGACCCCAAACTTGAACTTGGTACACATACGCTCGCAAAGTGAGGTGAATAAGTCCCCATATTAGGTTTAATTCCTCATTTTAAGTTGCACTATAAAGCAATCAAATCAAAAGATAATGAGGGCAAATTATCTTTGCAAATCACCTTAACTTTGAACTCAACACACTTCATATCAACAATTAGACGAATACCATCAAGGCATTTTCAAGTACCATGTACAGCAAAAATACAGAACCCATAGTCAATTGCTAATAAACCCATTGATAATCAGAAACCAAACAAGCAAAGAAAAGAAGAGGAATGAAGAGAGGAGAAAAGTACCCTTTCCAATATGACCGTCAACTTTAACTCTAATTCCATGGCAATTCCTTGTGGCAAGCAAATTATCAAAATATTCCTGCAATACAGCAAGTAGTATAAAAAGGTAGAAACCAACAAAGAAGAAAAAGTAGCAGCAACGAAGGAGAAAGATGTAAGTATGAGTAAAAAGGAACCTGGGCAATTTGAGAAGGAGGAGATTGGAGAAGAGCTGAAATTTGCGGCGCGAACTGTTCATCAATGGGACAAATGATTTCCATGGTGAACTGTGAAAACCTTAACGGCAGATAGCTATAGACATATACGGAGAACCTTAAAAATGATTATATATATATATATATACACGCCTTCGCGGCTCGTGCAGGGCCGGACTCTAAGATCTGGGAGGTCCGGACCAAACCATTAAATATAGGCTTCAACTTATTAAATATACAAAATTTATTATATGTTCCTACCTGTTAAATGTTAATATTTAGTTTTTCTAATTTTTAGGATGGGTCAACTCAAAAAAAAAATTGGGATGACTCGGGACATAAGCCCCTCTTACCACCTAATAGGGTCGACCCTACCTCACCCCTAAATCCTCGCTCAATTTGCCCTAAGGGCTATGTGCTTCTGACGATGCATAGTAAAAAAGACTGAGAGAAAAGGACAAAGCAAAAAAACCTACAAAGATTTTTGGTAAAAACAAATTCTTTATTAAAACCGTCTTATCGTGAGATTGCTTAATATGGGTTGGCCCAATTTTAAATTCCTTAAATTTTAATGAAAAAAACTGTTTTTATTTAGATAACTGCTATATAAGTTTAATTTTGGGCTGCTTGTGTAGGCCTGCCTCATGGTGAGACGGTCTCATACAAAACTTGCTGTTTGGTAAAATAGTTTACTGAGCAATTATAACTTCTTTTGGTACAAATAAATGGTTAGATGGTCAAACTATTTGATGCTTGTACTTGGTAAATTAACTGTTTGGACGGCTTGTTATTTATTAGTTTGAACAACTTGTTTTTAACAGCTAGTTAGAGGTGTTTTGTTAGCTTGTTTGACTAGTTTGAAGTGTTAGACATTTGTATTGGCTTTTAAGCTAATTGAATCGATCAGTTGTTTATGAACATATTTGGTAAAATTAAATATTAATTGTTGGTTATTTATTTCAAAAAAACGTGGCCCACATGTTATAAATCATTTAAGAAAGTTGATGAAAAATAGTTTTATCATTATGGGTTAAAAGCTTGTTTTTAGCTTGTCGAAGGGGATATATAAAACATGTTTTTTTGAGTTTTTGAAACCAACAAATCAAAAGACAAAAACAACCAAAAAAAAATGGAAAAATCATTTACCAAACGCACCACATTTTCGGTCTTCCTCACCCTCTTTTTAAGCCGCTAAAGTATGGCTTGTTGTGCCCCTTATAATTCACTAATATCACATCGTTGCACATCTCAAAATGATTAGCTTCACATTTTCCTCAATATTCGTGACTCTAAACTTTTTTATGTCTTTATTATCAAGTCTATCTGTTAAAGTATGTCCGATCATTCATCTAAGCATCCACATTTACACGACTCTCATCTTTTTACAATGATTCTTTTAAAAGTTGCACATTGTGATCCACATGGTAGTGTCAATTCTATTTGTTTATTTTGTGTTGATTTCTGTTAGTGATCGGATTGTAACGTTTTACCTTAGTCCGTAGTAGTTGAATATAGAATTAGGAAGCAATTATGGTCACCTGAGGTCAGGTCTAAGGAGAGGGGGTCAGGGGGACAACGTAAGCAGGATCTAGAACTAAGAGTGAGGACTTCGAACATAGGTATCCTAGAAGCCAAGTTGTTAGAGTTGGCAAATGAGCTTTCCAAATACAGGATTCATGTAGCATGTGTTCAAGAGACTAGGTGGAAAGGGCAAAAAGCAAAAGGTATAAAGGGATATAAGTTGTGGTATGCAGGTTTGGACGGCATACGTAACGAGGTTGGCATCCTAGTGTCTAATGATATCCTAAAGCAATTGGTTGAAGTAAAGAGGTGTAATGACAGGATTATGCTAGTTAGGATAGTAGTGGGGGAAGAGATCATATCCATTGTCAGTGCGTACGGGCCCCAAGTTGGGCTCGATGAGCAGGTGAAGTGCGAGTTCTGGGATAACCTAGGAGACCTCATGAGAACTATCCCGGAAGATGAGAAAGTTTTCTTAGGAGGAGACTTTAACAGACATATAGGCAGAGATGCAGGCAACTATAACTCGGTACATGGAGGGTTTGGTTTGGGGGCAAGGAATAAGAGTGAGGAGAATTTGCTAGAGTTTGCGCTAGCAAATGATTATAGCAAACTCGATCTTTAGAAAGAAAGATGAGCATTTGATCACATATAAGAGTGGCGGAAATGCAACCCAAGTTGACCATTTCTTAGTGCGCAAGGGAGATCGGGCCTAATGCTCGGATTGTAAGGAGGCGTTGGGTACAAAGATGCCCACCCAACACAGGCTTTTAGTAATGGTTTTCAGGATGAGGAAGAAAATCCTAAAGAAGAAGGTTGACTCTAGGGGAAAGATCATGTAGGGGAGACTCAAAGGGGATATGGTCACAACCCTGTTAAGCAAGATAAGTTTATTGGGCTTTCCAAGTCAGTCAGAGGATGCGAAATGAAATGTAGGTGAACATGGCAAAAACCATTAGAAAGTGGCAAAAGAGACCTTGAGGATGTCGTCGGGTAAACCAAAAGTATTCAAAGAGTCGTGGTGGTGGAACGATGAGGTGGAAAAGAAGATAAAGGAAAAAACAAGAGATTTAAGGAACATATCGCATGCGCGGAAGAGGAGGATAGGATAGAAAAGAGAGTGAGCTAAAAAGAAGCAAAGCGGGTGGCAAAGAAAGCGGTAGCGGAGGCAAAAAAACCGTGGTTATGAGGACTTGTATCGGAAGCTTGATACCAAAGAGGGTTAGAAGCAGATTTTTAAGCTGACAAGTACTAGGTCCTGGAAACGGCAAGACTTAGAGGCATTGAAATACATCAAGGAGGAGGGAGGACGAGTTCTCCTGAGACAAGAGGACATCAAAACCAGTTGGCTCCAGTATTTCTCTCAGCAACTCAATGAGTCTAGGGGGGCAAAGGAGGCGGATAATCAAATTTCTGACGTCCAAAGACCACTGGAATATGGGTCAACAGGTGATATTACCACAGAAGAAGTAGGAGAAGCTCTTAAAAAGACGGGGAGAACAAAGACAGTCGGGCCAGATAACATCCCAATTGAGGTGTGAAGGAGTTTAGGAGAAGAGGGCATTTGTTGGTTGACTAACCTCTTTAATATAATTTTGAGAACACATAAAATACCAAAAGAATGGAGGAGTAGCACACTAATACCTCTTTTTAAAAACAAAGGCGATGCGCAGGTATGCGGGAACTATAGAGGTATCAAACTTCTAAGCCACACGATGAAATTGTGGGAAAGAGTGATAGAGAGGAGAATTAGACAGGAAACGGTGATTAGAGAGAACCAATTCGGTTTTATGCCAGGAAGGTCAACCATTGAGGCAATTCATGTTTTGAGGAGACTGATGGAGAAATATAGGGAGCGAAAGAAGGATCTGCATATGGTGTTCATTGACTTGCAGAAAGCGTATGATAGCATACAACGATGTGTCATCTGGGATAGCCTCTAGGCTAGAGGTACCTCTTCAGTGTACATTAAGGCTATACGGGATATGTATGACAGAGTTTCGACTAACATTCAGACACCGATGGTGATAATAGAGCTTTTTCCGGTTAAAGTTGGACTACATCAGGGATCAACTCTAAGCCCTTTCATTTTTACTGTCATTATGGAAGAGATTTCTAAATCTATTTGGGAGACGATACCGTGGTGCATGCTATTCGCTGACAACATAGTGCTGGTAGCAGAAACTAGAGAGTAGGTTAGAAATAAATTAGATGAGTGGAGGGAAGCTTTAGAAGGTAAAGGGTTGCGCATTAGTCGTACAAAGACCAAGTATTTGTGTTGTGACTTTAGTGGGACATCACCGGTAGAACCAGAGGTGTCCATTGATGAAGCAGTTGTTAAAAGTACGACAAAGTACGAGTATTTGGGATCGATCATTCAAAGGGATGGAGAGATTGACGGAGATGTAAATCATCGTATACATGCAGGTTGGCTCAAGTGGCGAGCAGCAACTTCAGTGCTATGTGATAGGAAATTCCCAAGCAAGTTAAAAGGAAAATTTTACCGGTTGGCAATCAGATCTGCTCTGCTATATGGGACTAAATGTTAGCCTGCAAAGAAGATTTTTGAACATGAGATGGAAGTTACAAAAATGTGTATGCTGAGGTGGATGTGTGAGCATACATTGATGGATCGAATTAGGAACCAAGAGTTTAGGGACAAACTAGGGGTAGCCTCTATTTCTGGAAAAATGCACGAAAATAGATTGAGGTGGTTTGGACATATGCAGAGAAAGACTTTCGACGCCCCTATGATGAGGGTAGAAAGCATTATAGTAGAGGGTAAGAGGAGTCGAGGAAGACCCAGGAGAACTTGGGATGAGCAAATAAGAGTTGACTTGCACGAGTTAAACCTCTCAGAGGGCATGACTAGGGATAGGGGTAGTTGAAGGCGCCATATCCATGTTTTAGACTACTGATGTCCTCTTAGATTACCTTTTGGTGTTTTTGCCCTCTTGCTTATCTCGTTTCTTTTATTATTAGTTTTTGTTTTCTTTTATTTTGTAGTTGGTTCTACTTATTTATTTTATTTATAGACATTTAATTTATCTTTCCTGTGTAGGTACGTCTCTTTATCGTTCTCGAGCCGTGGGACTCCTTTGGCTGCACTCTCCTTTATGGGTATAAGTTGTCGCCGTCCTTCCCTCCCTAAACCCTATCCATAGTTTTTCTATGAGCGGGATACACTGAATAAAATGATGATGATGACTCACAAACCGAGTTTTTCTTGATTCTTTGCGTATATTCTCTATATTCTTATGTACAAGTGATTGTTTTATCTCCTTGAATATTTCGTATTCTTCATTATAAAAATTTGTCAAAATGCCCATTTATAGATCCTTCATGTCCCTAAACAAAAATTTTATTATTTTTATTCTTAATACACTTAATATACCTATGTCCTTTAATATACCTATGTCCTTAACATGTTTGTCTCCTCCTCATCCTCCTATTTATAGATACTTTTTTTTTCTATGGTGTTAAGTTTAACAAATATCACTTCGAAAGCACTTATACTTGGATAGAATTTTCTCATTCCTCTAGTTTTCCTTTTACGAGCTACCATTCTTCTTTTTACTCTATAGGTTTTGCTATAAATTTTTTTAGTCTGTCATATATATTTTATTACATTTTAATATTTGGTCATGATATATACTTTTTATTTAATTTTTTATCTCTCTACACAGTCAATCATCACAACCACATGTTTCTCTTATTTCCTTGAAAATCATACATTTTAATACCTTATCTCTCTTTTTTTTGATTGTACAAGATTTGTACTTGTAGTAAAAGTCGTTTAAACCAGGGGGTAACCTTCAATTAATCAAATATTACTATCTAAAACAAAATATTACAAAACTTATCAACTTATTCCTCTATTTCATTCAATTTGCTCAATTTTTCATTTTAACTATCTTAATAAATTTATCATATCTTTATTTTTTTGATATGACTTAACAAATTTTATTTTTATTTTCTCTCTTTTCTCTAAATATTTTATTACTTTAACTCATTATATGTAACGTACTGAGTTTTCACGTCAAAAAGCAAATAAAAATATCCGGTTAAGTATAGAATAGAATAGTTTAAGGTGGATAAGCCATGCTACAAAACAAACCATCAAAAATCAAATAAAGATTTTTAAGGAAAGCAGTAAGCCAGCAACCCTTAATTTGATAATCTCATTTTTTTTCTCGTCCAATCCAAGCGAATCTTAAGCCGATCTCTCATCTCAGCAGATGACCACAACAATGGCGGCAGTGATATCAACAGCTTCAACACCAGCATCTGTTTCATCGGTACGACCCCTTTTTCTAATCCCCAACAACTTGCTCATTCCATCTTCCTCTCTTTCTTGTACGATTTCACGAACCAGAATCAATTCAAGACTTGTAATTACTTCCCAAGTAGCCTTGAAATCCGATTCTTCGATCGATTCCGAGGAAGAAGATGCAGAATTGAAGAGTAATCTTGAAAAGGTGGGTCGCAAAATTCGAGTGAAATCACCTTTGAAAGTCTACCATATCCCTAAATTGCCTGAATTTGAATTGAATTCCGATATGGTTGGGGTGATCAAGCAGTATGTTGGGTTCTGGAAAGGAAAACACATCTCCCCTAATCTCCCTTTTAAAGTTGAATTCGTTGTTGAGATTGAAGGCCGTGGCCCTGTCAAATTCGTCGCTCATCTTAAGGAAGACGAATTCGAATTCGTAGATCAGTAGTTGCAGAACACTTACTTGCGTAGCTATAGAACACGTGTTGTTTCTCTTACTACTACTTCACTACTGTTTAATGTATATGCAATGCAATCCCCTCGATGCCCATACTGTTTCTCCTGTGATTCGCTTCATTGATTGAAGTTGATTTTGTATTCATCACTTTCTCTTTCAGTCTTACTGTGCTATTTCTTCTTGCCTATCTATATGTATCTGATAAATACTATGTGGTTATATTGTTTAGATGAAGGAAGTTAACTTGGAATATTTGTTGAGCTTTTGTTATATTTAAAATGAGTATATGCAAGAAAATTTAACACCTTTTTTATTAATAATATTAAAGACTGGCAATGAGAATGAGTTTTTAGAGCTAATTTTGGGGAAATGTGCTATGTCATTGTGTTGGTAATGAAGCTCTTATGCTCAAACACTTCTTTTCTTTACATTTTTCATTACCTCTTCCACCTTCCCAAGTGGCAATGTATGAGAATAAATTTTGTGATTTGTGAAGAAATCAACTCGACCAAAATCAACTCGACCAAAAGCTTTAGCTGATGGTTGAGGCCCTAGAAATGTTATATACTCTAACACGCCTTTCAAACAAGAGCCCTTTATGCTAGAAGTGTGATGCAACACAGACCCTTCTCATATCGGGCACTAAATATTCCACTTTAAATCAGGGGTGTTTGAGATTTGAACTGGTGACCCCTGTCACACAGGGGTGTTTGAGATTTGAACTGGTGACCCCTTGTCACACTGGCTGTGATACCATGTCAAGGAACCGACTCATCCAAAAATTTAAGCCGATGGTTGAGGCCCCATGATATGTTATATAACATAAAGAGAGGTAAGCATGACTATAAATTTGTCAAGTACCTTCCCTAGCTAAAATTCAGTATATTCTCATTCCCATTCCCATTCACATTAATACCAACAATCATACAAATTGTAAGTGAATTCGTTACTAGTGATTGAATTTTCGTATAGTTGATGTTCTCCTGAATTGATATTTGTTTATGCGTTTTATCATTTGGATCATGATTGTTTTTTCTTGGTTTTTGCCTTGCAATGTGTGGGAATAATGACTTGATGAGTACTGCTTGAGTGCTTCTTGTGTGTGCGTATATGTTTGAAGGAAACTGATATAGCTAAGGTTACTATTCGTCGACATTGTTAGTGAGTGATTGAGTGAGAAGTTTGAAAGCTTTCATATGTGTTGGGTCATGGGTGCTCGTTAGTGCTTCTATCCTGCTATTGTCCAATTTCAGGAATTAAACTCCCGGTGATCTTTGATCCATTCTGGTTTTCAGTGCTGTTCCTTTGCGAAGTTGATATCCGCGCCAGTTCCTGGGATGTTCATTTGCACACTAGTTAGTACCAAAACATTAAGGCCTTTAATATATCGAAGTTTTCAGCTAATCTTTACAGATTTTACAGGAAAATTTGGTACTTTGCTTTCAGATTTAAAGAGTGAGTTGATTATGCTGCATTTGTGACGACTTGAGGTACATACTAGAACCTACTGGTTATTCTATGAGTTATCATGTTGTTAGCATTGGTATAGGAGTCGTAGTATAGCAAGTAAAGCTTTTTCGACCAGGTTTTTACTTCTTCTGTGCTAGTTTTTGCTTACCTATAATTAATATTGGTTTTAAACTTGAATATTTAGGAGATACAGTTTGATTAGAAAAGTAGTTTGTTTGTTTTTATAGAAGTTGCAAGTTCAATGCAAGTAGATTACTTCTTCTGCATAAGCCTTAGTCTAATAGATGTAGAGTAGTATAAATAGGCATTTGTGTAATTGAGAAATCATATTGAGGAAAGTTTGACTTAATTATTGTGTTTTGTGAGAAGCAATACATAATCAAAAGCTCAAGAGATTCTTTTTTCAAAACCTGAGCCAATGAGAAGAGATTCCTAATTCAATCAAAATCTTTAAGATTTAAGTATAGACATAACTAGGGTTTCCGGGTACACGAAATGGCGAGTACCTACTAATGAACACCCCTAGACATAACGATGAAAGATCAACAATTTAGTTAGTATAGATGAACTAGAGGTGTTAAGGAGTCTTTTAACGGAGGTTAGTCGCATTGGTCAAAAATTCATATCTTTACTGGTCATTTTCTTTTTATTTCGAAATCTAGTTGACAAATTTGCGGGTTAGCGTAAGCTAACCGGTACACTTGTTAAATTATGTCCACTTATTTATGTCAAAATGTTGATGGTGTTTGCTATAGAGGGTCAATTAGAGATAGCCTTTGTTTATACAATGGGTAATGTTGTGTACATTCAACCTCTATAATCCGGCCTAGTGGGACCGTCACGTGATGACATTGGAATAATAGAATGTTGTATTCTTGTTTCTCATTAAGATAGGTGCATTTGCAGTTGAACATTTTTGGCCTTTAGTATGTTTAATTTTCTCTTTTTGGATATGAAGGAGATTATCAGACCCAAATATCTGATGTTTTAGAGCATTATCAGTATAAGTAGTGTGGGTGACATTTTCTGCCCCATCCTAAGCACCAAGCTGGGGCACCTGGCCTTAGGTTCACTAAAATGTTACTTTGTGGATTCACTCATTTTAATGATTCATCTGAATGAATGTTTTTGAAGCACACAAAGTAAGTGATTTCGCTTCACCTTTCCAACCCCGAAAATGAGGCAGCTTTTGACTGTCCTTGTGTTTGGTTTGGGTTTATTGTTGTTAATATGAGCCTAAGATGGAGCCTTCATAGGGAGATGCATGTTATGGTTGAGCTTGAACTCATTACTTCCCAACGTGAGTCCATCATCGTCGGTTTTTGGAAGTGAACAGTGTAACCAATATTGTCCCCGTTCTTAGGCACTGAATCGAGGGAGTTTCAATCGATGTCCTTGTTGAGTGTTGACCGTGCTGTTCGAGGCTAAGTGAGCCTGCAATGGACCTTCAACCGTGCCTGTACAACCGATTTCTATTCCAGATCATTCGCAACCGATGGATCTTCAACATGAATAGAGAGAATTAAACCTTTCAATAGGTGATGAGAAAGGATGCAAGGAAAAACCCCGACCACTAGTCTAACTCATTGCTTATGGAGTTACGGCCCGTTTGGTAGGTGGTAATTGACTACCTTGATAGCTATGCTTGTCCAACTTCAATCATTTCATTTTCTTCATAAAATTTATTCTAATGCATTGCCGTTGAGAGATATGGTATTAGGTGGTAATGAAAATTTATAAACAAAAAAATATTTTTGTGATCAAAGTTTCATCCCTATGGGAATGACATAGAACTTTTGATGAAATTTTACACTATAAATCATTTTCATTACCGCCATTTAATATCACTAATCAAATAGACCATAAAATGGATGTTGATATTTGGATTGAATACTTACCTATAATTTAGGAATTTTTAGTCCCTTCAAAATAGAAAAATGGAAGTGGATAATTGTATACAACATTTTCCATTAAGGTGATAAAATGTGATAGTCATAAAATACAAGTTAATCCAAAAATTATTAAGAAAATACAACTGTATTAGGCATACTAAGGAAATACAGTAAATGAGGAAGGAAGATTCTAGAATAAAACTCATCTATCATCTATTAGTATTCTACAGTTCTTCAGTTAACCTAACCATAAATGAATTAACATCAACTCTATCCAAAATTATCCAAGATGATTCAAACAGCTCGTGGAACGACTCAACGCCAATATCCTGAGCCGCATTCTTGAAAGCCATGCCAAACGCGTTGCCTTGTACTGCCCCGAGTCTAGGCTTCCCTGTCACGCCAACTATCAAAACTTTATCCTGTTCCTGCGCTAAGCACGCACATAGTAGAGGCTTCATTCTCGCGCCTTTCTCTCTCAACGCATCCATCACGAAATAACAAAACTTCGTCAATGCTTGAGGGTATCCTAAAAGCTTCGTGTCCGCTGAATCTTCGAGCTTAACCCACCTAAACTTCCTGCCACTTCGTATTGAACCCCTTTTGGTTATAGCTGTGCTTCCTTGTCTAAGAATAGCTCGCTGTACTTTTATTGCATTCTGCATTCCGAGCCTTAACTGCTCCAAATTGTTCAACGATAAAGCATCGTACGCTACACCGAACTGCTTGGAAGCACAAGTGCCATCGAACTTAATGAAGGATTCCAATAGTGCGGTAACCCCATATACCACATCAGCTGCCGAAACCCTTGAACTATACCCATGAAGCCGTAAAAAGCTTCTGTAATAGAAATCAGTAAGCCCGTATTCTGGCAGAAACCGATCAAATTCATCCTTCATTTTCCTCTTAACTTCGATATTCATGTACTGAAACTTCTGCCGACAATCAATAAGCGCAAATCCCATCCTAGCCAGAAGAAGTTGAATCTTCTTCATACCATTGTCACTCCAAGTCTTCAATTTGGTCGCTACATACGAAGAACACAACATCGAATCAAACAAATTCCATTCCCTTAACAACATCAATCTTGGCTCATCCTCGTAAGAAATTCTAGATGAGTCGGGTGCTCGAATTCTAGTTCCGTCTTTCAAAGTCACAGAAGTAATAGCATCCAAATTCCCCAAACTGGTGATATGCTGTTCTAACTCCATAACCCCAGCTTGATACCTCTCAGTAGTCAATCTCTCGTGAACAAATTGATCAGTAATCGAGACACAAGCCAACCATAGCTGCTCATTCGTGTTTTTCCTCAGTGAATGGGATAAATCATACATCAAACACCCAGATGGCTTACCATGAAAATTACCCATTTGATAATACTGTTTCTTCAATTTCCTATACAATTTATCAGGATTAGAACCTTCTTCACCCAAAACCCGTCTTTTCTTCTTCTCGTCTCTTCCTTCTTCATCGCTATCGGTTTCATCCCCACTCTCATCTTCCTCCTCACTATCCTCACCCCCTTCATCATCACTATTCAAATCACTCACATTAGCTAACTGCCAAATATCAAAATCATAACTCAAATCAGCCTGTTCTTCATCGTCTTTAGTATAAAGCACAACAACCTGATCATTTGCATCACTTAAATTATGCAAATGAATAGGACGATGACTATCAACAACAAAAACCCGCATAGAATCCGACAAATTCAACATCCTCCTCAAATCTCTATGACAACCCCAATTTATAAGCAACAAAGTAAGAGGAATATCAGGGGATAAACTTAAAGTTGGCTCCAAATACTTATGAATTTCATTGAAAGATGAAACTGGGTAACAAGCATATTGAATTGAATCTGATTCTAAAATGTGGAATATTATTTTAAGTGCACAAAGTGAATCTACATCAGAAGTCGAAGGGAAGATTAACAAAGGAGAGGGTAAAACACAAGAATCGAAGCTTTCTGCAGAGTAATTTGAGACCCGTGAAACAGACTCACGTAATTTCGTGTAAAATGTTTCCACTTTTTGTTCTCTAACCATTGTGAAGATTCTAATCCAAGATGAAATAAGCAAAAATGGGAAGAATTTAGAGAAGGGTTTTTTTGAATTAGTACCTGGAAATGGAGAAAGTAGAATTGAACTATTGAAGATTAATGAGGATTCTTGTTCTTCTCCAGAATTGCAGATGAGAGAGAAAGTTGGGGTAGAAAGAGATAGGCGAATAAACGAGGGGAGATTTAATTGAATTTTGATTGATGTTCGAAATTTGAAAAGAAAAGGGGGCGTGAAATGATTTTGAAATTTTAGGGAAGCGCCAAGAATTAAATTTGGCGGGATATAATGGGTCATAATTGCTCACGTGGCTAAGAGCTGCCATTTTTAGAAATTTAACTTTTGTTACATTAAAATTGCTACATTTGACATTTAAAGCATGGTTGCATTGGTGGAAATATTTATGAGAAAATAAAAGTCAAATTAAAAAAATAAGGTTATTAAATTAGAAAATCAAAAGAAAATTATTATTGTGAAAGGTAATAAATAGTTATATGATAATAATGGAGAAAAAGAGATAAAAGAATTAATAAATATTTATCCTAATGAAATGGAGAGGATATTCATTCTTATTTAGATATCTGAGGTAATAAATAGTTGTATGATAATGGAGAAGAAAACATAAAAGAATTAATACCATTTTGGGCAAAATTGGAGGGTTTTAATGGATGAAAAAGACATAAATTCATTCTTATTTAGATATCAAAGTAAGTGAAATGTTGTTTAAAAAAAGGTTTCATTACGTCTTGAATACAGTTATTGTTACTTTAATTAAGATTTATATCTTATACTATGGAGATTATGAACCATAACTTAATAATTGAACCGACCTAAAAAATCGAATATGTGGGTTAAATCGACTGTAATCCAAACCTCAATGTTATCTATTCTTGATTGGTTCAACTTATTTTTTCAAAATTAATAATTTTTTTTTTCCAGTTTTAGGTCATTATCCTAAATTAAAACACTTATTGCTAGTCAATTTTTGTGTTTTTGAATCAAAATTTTCTCATGGAAGCTTTACAGGCCATATATTGGACAATTTTTATAAATATAATTAATTTTATATATGAAATTTTTTATAGGGTATTTTTAATGAATTTTTTTTATTAAAAGAAAAGGTTAAATTTCTTGACTTGATGGTCGATCCAAACCCGCTCAAACCAGAAAGATGTGATTTAAAAACTATCCAAACAAAATGATTTGACATAATACATACTGACCATTTTAACAAGTCTATTTAGGACTGATTTTTTCTTATGCATGTGTGTTTTCCTAAATTTTATAAGCACCTCTTGTTTTCTTACCCCAAAAATTTCCGAAATGCTCTTACTTGGTTGATTTCATTGGTATAATTTGTCCAGCAAATCTTGTATGAGATCTTTTAATGATCACTTTAAAATTATAATTGGTTTTTAAAATTATAAATGATTATTTTGAGAATGTAAATATTTCTTTCCTTTATATTATACTGTACGCCTTATCGTCTGAGTTGTTTCCTTTCTTGCCTTTTGGCAGACATACAAGGGTGATCTTGAGCTGAAATTTTGTTGGTCAGCTTTAGACAATGATAAGGTTGAGTACATCCAACCTTCATTACCGTGCTTAGACGAGAGGTGTTTGATGGCTTTGCTATATTGAAATGTGTACAAACTCTTCCATTGCTTTAAGTTTGCTTGTACAACCCTATTTGTAGCGTGGCTAGTCATTGGTTATTGATGAAGGCAGTTATGCTAAATGCTAATGTCTCCTTAACTATGGTGAGTGGTGATTAAACTCGAACTCTCTACCTTGCCTCATCGCGTCTCCCTCGATTCAAAGCCAAAACCGAAAACACTAACAGTTCTCGATGAAACTTGAAGTCAAAATGTAAAACCCCGTTTATTACACATGGTCTTACATCAGTTCATTACGACCTTGTTACCCATACTCTTCATTTTGCTTCACGTATCTGTGTAAGATCCTTTGACACGTATCAATATCCAGCATCACCGGTCGAGTCCAAATAACATTGATTACAACAGTAGATTTGCACTGAGTGCTACATACAAATTCAATATAGACCAAAAGGGCCGATGTTCTTCATCTAATCTACCATTTGTGCAACGAACAAAAAATATTGGATGTGAATCAACCTCAATCACTAGTGTATATAAGCATACGAATAACATCAGAGAAACAAGGGAAGACTTCGTCGTTAGTGTCTCTGAGGCTTCTTTCTCCACTCGGTGCGTCCGCGGTTTATTTCCGATCCATCAGTGGATAATCTCAATAGATGCAAATATTGAACACTATCGTCTTCGTCTCCAGCTGATGCTGGTGCCCCATTTGTTCCATGCAGCTGTGAGATGGGTGCAGCATCATTGACAGATTCCGGACTTGTGAGGGAATCTACAATATCATCGTGCTGGCACTCTCGCCTGTAGTCTAAGGTAATGCTTCGCAACTCATGGGTGTCGATGAGTTCTTGCGATACACTCTGCCAAAAATAGATGGTGGAAAGTGCAATTCATGAGACCAAAATCAAACTAAAAAATCTTTACAGGACAGTTTACACAAAAATCAAGTGACATTTACTACTTAAGGCAATTAGGTCTAATTCTAAATATAAGATGATTAAGAGGGATCATATTCCATCTCAAGATCACCAAAAATCTCATGGTGGGTGTTTTCATAAGAGCACTTTTGAGTTCTCCAAAGTATGTTACTCGGACTGTTTATTTTGCTTCACGTACCCGTGTCCGATCCTTGGTGCTCGGATATTGGTATGACACTTAGACAATTCATTTTAGGCTTAAATTTGGATATTTAGACTTATTTGACACTTGGACAGGTACCAGTACCCGATATCAGCACCCGAGTCCAAGTAACATAGCTCTAAACTAAACAGGGGTGAAGGGTGTTTTTCAAAGAATAATCTTGATATTGAGTTGTTCCGCTATAATTTTGTCAAACAGAAAGTAGCATATGATCAGCAATGAGTGAAAGGACTATAAAACGATCTATAACTTACCTCGAGAAGCCATCCGATGTATGTGACGTTATTTACATGGTGATTCATGTCCAAATCACCTCTTCTAGGCTGTCGAACACGGACAAGTATTAAGGTCCAAGTTAAGAGTAAACAAAGAAGGCCTAATAATGGATTCTTAAATCACAAGGTAATAACGTCAGTAGGCGAGCTTACCGTTAGCCCTAGTTTTGAATATTGAGCGGGATCAACCAGCTTCGATATTTTCTTCAGACTCTTATTGTTTTCCTCAGGAAATGCTAATCTAGAAATGTCATCAGATAGAGTAGGCAAAGAAACATATCAGGTCAAAGCAAACACCTCCTAAATATACCTCATGCAGAACCTCGAAAAGAAGAA